>NW_027248495.1:1255000-1532500 GCF_031021105.1 Erythrolamprus reginae
CTTCCAAGTAGGGCATGTGGGTCTGTTTATGGTTGGGAGCAAAGGCAAGAAACTTTGGAATGAAGAGGAATTTGAATTATGTGTATATGCCTGGAGCTCCTGACTACTCTAAGCCACACAGATACACGGAACAGAACTGGGTATATAAGCCTTGAAACCGGAGTTTCATCTGCATCCTTCTCATTCCCACTGAGAATGCCTTTTATACAACCTGCTCAATATAGTTCCTTGAGGAACTAATTTCTGTGTTAAATCAAGGAACAGCCTCGATTCATACCACCATTCAGTTGCGTTTAAAAAAGAAAATCTAAGTGAAAACCAACAGAGGCTGGTGTGAATACAGCACAGACTAAAGTGGTTGAAACGGAAACAATCTTATTTTGTCAACAATAACTTATTTATTAATTTATTATTTATTTATTAAGCTTATATGCTGCCAACTCCTGAAGGACTCTGGGTGGCTTCTAATAAATAGGAACAATGTATAAAACAACATAAAAACATTAATAAGAACCCCATCTGAACATACATACATTCATTCTCACTCAGCAGTTTCAGGCCTGCCAGAAGAACCAGGTCTTCACGGCTTTACAGAAGACCAGTAGAAAAGGTGGGATTATTCTTTCAGAATGAAGGATAAGAAATTCTTTCCTGTTGAATCCGAGGCTGTTCGTGGAAGCAGGTATCAAATTAGGAGAGTTCTCATCTGCAAGACAGAATTGCAGCCACCAACTGGTCAAGCTGGACCTCTCTTGACACAAGAAATACCTTCAGAAAATCTGATTTCCAGCTGGCATTTCCTTAAAGGACTTCCCACCTTGGGATGCTGCCAGAAACCGGCCTCTCTCAGGACCATCCCTCAGAAACATATGAGCTGCTTTTGCTAACCCTAACCATAAAAGGAGAAGCACTTGCTGTCACTAGAGGGTTAGGGGGAGGGAAGCGGGGGAGGGTTTGGATTTTTGGACCAAACAAAAATGCCAAGCATTGCACAAATACTGCTTGTGGCTCCCTGTCAAAGAGGCACAAACTTTTTATTCAGTGTTTCTTAATCTTCTATGAAAGGGAGGGTTGTATTCCACATGGCCAAGGTTGCTATTTAAATACAGCTCCATCCCCCAGATGCCACGGTTGTCACCCCCAATCTGGACCTTGCCAGATGTGTTGGACCATGACTCTCTTTCCCAGCCAGCCATTCAGCAAAGCCAAATTTAGACAGTGCCATTCAAAAGAAGGCAGACGTAGGCGATGATATTTTTATCACATCAGAATTTCCATGCCATTATTCTGCAAAATTCATTTCTGCACCAATAAAGGAGAATATTTGTAGCTTGAAGTGAGAGTTCCTTGGTGCTTTCTGAAGTTGGATGTTTTCTTGCAGACATTTCATTACCCAAACTAGCACTGCTTTTGGTAGCACTAAGGCTGTTACCTAGTTGGGTAATGACATGTCTTGTAAGAAAACAATCAAGCTCAGAGGCACCAAGGACCAGGATTGAAATGCTACTGGTTTGGCTAAATTTGTGAAGGCAAAGATCTATTAAAGGTTTTAATGTTTCTGAAGTAGACCCAGAGACAGGGCTAGGTGAAAGACGGTGTAGGGCCGCTGAGTCCTAATGAAAGCAATGCCTTCAAAAGGGACAGAGAGCAAGGCAAGCCAGTGGGGTCACTCACGAACGCGAATCCTAGAAAGTAGAAACTGGACACATTCTCTCTCTGGGTGAAGTGACATGGTGTAGAGCCATGCGCTTCTATTTATTTGGGAACATAAGGAAATGGGGTATAATCACATATACATGTCAAAATGATGCATAGCTTCAAACGTATCTTTGAGTTCCTTCTTTTCCCACACATATCAAGGAACGATCTAGGAAGGATCTTCTAGGAACTTTCTAAAAAGCAGATGTTTATTCGCACCTAGTTTCTTTTGAAGGTTTCTTCTGGCTAATCCCTCTTAATTGCCCTTGATAGCTTCCAGGCAATGAAACTTCCCCCCTTTGATCTTATAATGTCCTGTCCTGAGTTGTAAAGCTTTTGAGATGTTTATTCTGAGCCCCTTTTCCCAGGGATGCCCTAGTCCTGGGTTTATGAATCAGGGTCACACAGAGTATATATATATTTCTATGCTAGAATTCCAGATTAATAAAAATCCTATCCTTAACATAGTTTGATATACTGCAACATCTCCTACTTTTTTATTTGAATGCAAGCACCTTATGTCGGTGCTCTGTTCTTATTATATCCATCGGATCCTCACAAAACAGTCCTAGGGGGGGTTTAAGAGGCTGAGTAGATTCATACAATACATCGTGAACAAAGGCAGAACGACACATAGAAAACAAGGAAGGAATACATTGGATAAAACAACATAACAATATAGCAGCTGAAATGATACCTATCACATACATAAAAATTACCCTTAACCAAGAGCCATCAGGAAGCCATGACCATAGAGCATTCCACCAATTGGGTAATATGTCTGTGCCCATGTTGTCCAACAATTGTTTCATCCCTTTAATCTGTTCTTCAATGGTGGCAGAGTTATCAGTGAGATTGAAACAACACATGTTCTTAACTGCCTGACAGCCTCGATGGTGCAGTAACAATAAAAAGTCAATGGCAGCCCTGTTATCTAATATCGCATGTCTCAGGTCAGATTGCTCTTCATTTAAACCAGTCAAGGCGATGGAGGTTCTGTTAATATCTTTTGCCAAGGTACAAGCAAGCTTTCCTATCAAACGCTGATTGTACGCTGCCAAAGCGGGCACTCCTACAAGTGAGGCAGTTAAAGAAATATATTCAGCTTTGTTCAATAAGACAATGCTATCATCACAGGTGTTATCCAAGGGAATAACAGTTCTGCGTTGCCGATAATGGTGAGACAAAAGTACATCTTGCTTGGAGGGGAGAACAGGAACTAGGCGGGTCAGGCTACATACGGTTTCAGATAGGTTTGCTGGAATATAGTTGAAGGTCCTGTCACCACATGTAAAAAACCATCCTGTGGGAAGCAGAACATGACCATAGGCAAATGATACATTTTGAATGGTTGAGCAATTGCGCTTCCACATGGCAGGTGACAATTTCAAGCAGCGTGGGTGGGATTGATGGGTGGAACAGTTAACAATACGGGCACATGCCACATCTGCTCCTATGGCAACGTGAGGGGTATATAATGACATTGCTCCAGAAGGGAGACGATATGACTTGGGACCCCATTCATAATACCGGGCATAATGTAGTTCCTGGGCAGTTAAAAACATTGACAAAGAGGAATCATTAAGGAGCACAGGAAGGGGGGTGCATACAGGAATCAGACAATGCCCAAGAACCATATGCATATCAACAGTTTGCGACAAACAAAATGTAGACAATTTGGAAATATTTGCCAGACGTAGCCAAATATTATACTCCATCCGTTCTTGCAGGTCCATAGAACGTCTGGGGCGGGTGTAAGTGGGAGCACGGGAACAGGTAGGAAAAGCAATAATAAAAAATATGCACAAAAAACACAATAGAAAAATAAAAATGTGTAGAAAAAATGGCGTACATGACACCGGTCCATTTAATTTATCCCATAGAGTGAAATGGGAGGCGCGTTTGTGAATGCGCAAAACAGGGCATCCTCGTGGAGGAAAGTGTCCTGGAGGGTCAGGAAAAACTTCATCATAAGGTGGAGGCTGATGCAGTCCGGATTCCTGGAGGGGCGTGGGAACAGCTTCTGTAGGTGAGGTGGACATCATTGATCAAGGATACAGCACTCAGAGAGGTCAGGGAGGGATTGCTTCTTTTCCTTAGTTTTGGGCAAAAAGGGACGCACGTGCCGGCCAGGGACCCAAAGAACACGACCTTCCAATTGTACAGCAGCGTATCCTCGGCCCCAGGTGATGAGATCTGCGGGGCCTCTCCAGGTCAGATCTAGAAGTAACCTGTAATAAACGGGGGGCCGGGGGGGCAAGGATTCATGCGTGGCAAAATGTCGCTGTGCAGCAGTAGAGAGAGCGGAGGGCCCAGTTAAGTTTAGAAAATTAAGAGTAAAAAGTACTCTGTTTAATTGGTTTTGCAAGGACGGGAGGCCCGGAGGGATTTTCTCCATTTTTAATTTTTCTAGCACCCGTTTAACGGTTAAATTTCCCCTTTCCACCAAAGCCTGCCCCCTACAGTTAAAGGCTATGCCAAACTTATGCTTGATGCTCCAAGTATTACAAAATTGTGCAAAAGCTGAGCTTTTATAGGCGGGTCCATTATCCGTTTTGAGTTCTTTAGGGCGTCCCATCGTTGCAAAGGTGCGAATACAATGGTTGATAACATGTTTCGTGGTCTCGCCTCTTTGTGGGGAGGCCATAATAAAGCCAGAATAAGTATCAACAGAAACATGTAAATATTTCCAGGGCGCAAAAGGTTGGAATTGTGTAACATCCATTTGCCAAATTTGTGAAGCCTCAAGACCACGCGGGTTGACCCCCATGGGAATGGAGTTAGCATGCTGACTGCATGTGGGGCACTGCTGAACAATGGCCGAGGCTTCAGATTTTGAGATACTAAATTGTTTGGCGAGAGCTTTGGCATTTTGGTGAAAATAGGAGTGGCTCTCCCAAGGGGTTGGGGAGGACAGAGAAAAAACAGCAGGTGACCGTGCCGCCTTATCGGCAGTGTCATTTCCCTCGGTTAGCATTCCTGGGAAAGGCTGATGACTGCGTACGTGAGCAACAAAAAAGGGGGCAGTCCTAGCCATAACTAGCTGCTGGAGAGTCAAAAACAGAGCCAATAAGGAGCTGTCAACTGCTGGGGACAGATAAGCATCAAAAATATTAAGAATAATCTGGGAAACATACAAGGAGTCTACAATAAGATTAAAAGGTATATCAGGTAATTTCTGAAAGGCTAGGATGGAAGCAGCCAATTCTGCGCATTGAGAAAGAGCAGAATTTGTTAAAAGGATGGGTGAGGCATATCAGCGGCAAGTAAGATATCCATGTGGTACAAAAGAACATTCGCATGAAAGAGGCGAAAGGGCTCTAGCAATGAATGCACCACATACTGACACATAGTAGGGCTGTTTAACATGCCTTGTGGCAAAACCTTCTACTGATGGTGAGAAGTAAGATAACTATTGTTGAAAACAGACAACAAATGGTCTTGGAGTTGCAAAGGAACAGAGAGGGGGGAAAAACATCTTTCAAATCAACTACAGCCAGTTTAAAATTTTGAGGAAGAAGATTGGGGTTGGAAGAAGATTATAGATTGTGGTAAGATTTTTAAAAACAGTCTGACGATAAGCAGAGGTAAGACCATATTCAGAGATTGCTTGTTTCAAGTTTTTAAGAACTGAGAAAGCAATAGGTTCATAGACCAGGACAGCGCCCGTGAAATCAACAGGGAATTGAGAAAGGGTCTCAAGATCATCTGGAGAAAGGGATGGGTCAGCGTGGGTGGAGGCCAGCCCCCACACAACCGCGCTGCCATAAGAAAGATCTGAGCAAAGAGGAGAGGAAAAGTAAGCAGAAGCAGAAGTAGGGTGTGCCTGGGAGGGCGCAGGTGGCATGGGAGGGGGAGGTAAAGGTATGGGAGCAGGGAAATTCTGAGGAGGTATAGGCACGGGGTCTTGGGGGGGTATAGGTTGAGGAGGAAAGGGGTCGGTAGGGGAGGGGGGACAAGGCAGAGGTGGTGCCGAAGGCTCGGCAGGATGAGCGATAGAGAGGTCAGAGGGAGAGAAAGAATCAGAGTTATGAAAACGAAGGGCTGCAAGAACAGCCTTCCAAGTTAAAAGAATTGGCACAGGAGCCCAAGGCTCCTGGTGGAGATAAGTACCTATCTTAATCCAAACGGCAGGCTTTATTGAGCCGTGAGGAGGATAAGAGGGACAATGTTTCCAGACATAAGTTAAGAGTTGGCGTAACTCACGTTTAGTAGGGAAAAGAAAATTTTTTCTTAATTTAGATTCAAAAGCTCTGAGAATTTGCCCAAGTTCCTTTACATGAAGGTCCCTTTCCCTTGACAAAATCACTCCCATACTTACGAAAATCGTCCGTTCCTTTCCTGACGAACGACGAAATGCGCAGATAAGCGATGAGAGTCTCAGGCACGTGACGATCGCATCGGCACGCCGAGGTAACAGGATAAACCTGCCCGTATTTCTCCACCACTTGTAGGGCCGCTGAGTCCTAATGAAAGCAATGCCTTCAAAAGGGACAGAGAGCAAGGCAAGCCAGTGGGGTCACTCACGAACGCGAATCCTAGAAAGTAGAAACTGGACACATTCTCTCTCTGGGTGAAGTGACATGGTGTAGAGCCATGCGCTTCTATTTATTTGGGAACATAAGGAAATGGGGTATAATCACATATACATGTCAAAATGATGCATAGCTTCAAACGTATCTTTGAGTTCCTTCTTTTCCCACACATATCAAGGAACAATCTAGGAAGGATCTTCTAGGAACTTTCTAAAAAGCAGATGTTTATTCGCACCTAGTTTCTTTTGAAGGTTTCTTCTGGCTAATCCCTCTTAATTGCCCTTGATAGCTTCCAGGCAATGAAACTTCCCCCCTTTGATCTTATAATGTCCTGTCCTGAGTTGTAAAGCTTTTGAGATGTTTATTCTGAGCCCCTTTTCCCAGGGATGCCCTAGTCCTGGGTTTATGAATCAGGGTCACACAGAGTATATATATATTTCTATGCTAGAATTCCAGATTAATAAAAATCCTATCCTTAACATAGTTTGATATACTGCAACACATTTCATTACCCAAACTAGCACTGCTTTTGATAGCACTAAGGCTGTTACCTAGTTGGGTAATGACATGTCTTGTAAGAAAACAATCAAGCTCAGAGGCACCAAGGACCAGGATTGAAATGCTACTGGTTTGGCTAAATTTGTGAAGGCAAAGATCTATTAAAGGTTTTAATGTTTCTGAAGTAGACCCAGAGACAGGGCTAGGTGAAAGACGGTTCCTTATTCAGCTCGTAAAGGTAAGTGACAATCAGCGGATACCGTCTGCTCTACCTGGGAGAAACCGCTCCTTTTATACCTTTGCAGTTCCCGCCAGAGAGAGAGCAGCTGCGTCTGAGCCAATCAGGAGCGACTTCCTGATTCTCGCTCAGACAGCGTTGCCACACGGAACCAAACTATTTACAAGGATACAACACCCCTCCCTCCTTAGTCAGGATACATCAATCACAAAAGCCACGTGACGAAGTCCTCCAATCTGCTGGGTCTTCGCGAGGCTTGTTCCGACCTGCGCAGTTCATTTGAGTCCTCGCTACCGACGGTGGAGGTCGGTTCGCCTGCGCTTTCCCAGCGCGGCTGGGGCCTGTTTTGGGCTCCGGCCCGCTGAGTTGACCGGGCAGGCACAACCCCGACTTCGGAGGATGAAGATGGTTCGGCGTCACTGGAGGATCCTTCCTGACTCGATAAGTCCATTTGCAAGTCCATTAAATCCGGTTGCGCGTTACAGTCTGTTAGAGTGGGAGAGTCTGTTTCAGCGGTTTGCTCCGGGGGGTTTTCCATGCGCTTTCGTACGTGGTCAATGTGCCGCTTCCACATTCGACCATCCTCCAATTTTACAATGTATGTTTTAGGAGCAGTCTGTTGTACAATAATTCCTTTCATCCAATTTACACCCCCATCAAAAAATTTTACAAAAACACTTTGGCCCAAATACATTTGCCTTTCAGGGTTCACATGCATAGGGTTATGGGTACAAAACCTTGGGTGTAACCTATCCAGTGGTGACCTCAGTTTCCTCCCCATTAGTATTTCAGCAGGGCTTACGTGCGTGTGAGAGTTTGGGGTAATATGCTAGGTTAACAAAAATTGGTCCAAATGCTGTTGTACATCTCCAGGGCCTGATTTGCGCAATGCTTCTTTTGCCACCCGAACGTAGCGTTCTGCCAAACCATTAGCCCAGGGCGAGTAAGGCGAGATGAGTGCATGTCTGATCCCCAAGTTATCTAAGAACAATTCAAATTGCCTGGCTGTCAATTGGGGCCCATTGTCAGACACTAAGATATCAGGACAGCCATGGGTGGCAAACAAACGGCGCAGAACCTTAATGGTGGCACTCGTAGGTATATTGTTCATTGCTATGATTTCCACCCACTTGGAAAATGCATCTACTACTATTAAGAAATATTGTGACCCCACTGGCCCTGCAAAATCAATATGGACCCTGGACCAAGGCCCTGCAGGTTGTTCCCACTCTGCTGGAGTTGTTTTGGGGGGGTTAGGCCGCGACTCTTGGCATGGATCACACTTGGCTACCCACTTCTCAATATCAGTGTCCAAACCTGGCCATCATAAGTGCCCCCTAGCTAAACCTTTCATCCTGACAATCCCAGGATGGCCCACATGTAACATTGTGAGTACTTTGGTTTTTAGACTTCCAGGAATGATTACCCTATCACCCCACAACAGGCAACCTTTAACATACGACAACTCCAGTCTTTTGGTTTTAAAATCACATAATTCAGGTTCCACAGAGTCATTCTGCCACCCCTTAAGTACACAGCTTACTACCTTTTTTAGAATTGGATCTTGCTGCGCGTGTGCAGCCACCTCCCTTGCAGTAGTTAGAAACATAGAAACATAGAAGTCTGACGGCAGAAAAAGACCTCATGGTCCATCTAGTCTGCCCTTATACTATTTTCTGTATTTTATCTTAGGATGGATATATGTTTATCCCAGGCATGTTTAAATTCAGTTACTGTGGATTTATCTACCACGTCTGCTGGAAGTTTGTTCCAAGGATCTACTACTCTTTCAGTAAAATAATATTTTCTCATGTTGCTTTTGATCTTTCCCCCAACTAACTTCAGATTGTGTCCCCTTGTTCTTGTGTTCACTTTCCTATTAAAAACACTTCCCTCCTGGACCTTATTTAACCCTTTAATATATTTAAATGTTTCGATCATGTCCCCCCTTTTCCTTCTGTCCTCCAGACTATACAGATTGAGTTCATTAAGTCTTTCCGGATACGTTTTATGCTTAAGACCTTCCACCATTCTTGTAGCCCGTCTTTGGACCCGTTCAATTTTGTCAATATCTTTTTATAGGTGAGGTCTCCAGAACTGAACACAGTATTCCAAATGTGGTCTCACCAGCATTCTATATAGTGGGATCATAATCTCCCTCTTCCTGCTTGTTATACCTCTAGCTATGCAGCCAAGCATCCTACTTGCTTTCCCTACCGCCTGACTGCACTGTTCACCCATTTTGAGACTGTCAGAAATCACTACCCCTAAATCCTTTTCTTTTGAAGTATTTGCCAACACTGAACTGCCAATACAATACTCAGATTGAGGATTCCTTTTCCCCAAGTGCATTATTTTACATTTGGAAACATTAAACTGCAGTTTCCATTGCTTAGACCATTTATCTAGTAAAGCTAAATCATTTACCATATTACAAACGCCTCCAGGAATATCAACCCTATTGCACACTTTAGAGTCATCGGCAAATAGGCAAACCTTCCCTACCAAACCTTCCCCTATGTCACTCACAAATATATTAAAAAGAATAGGACCCAGAACAGACCCTTGTGGCACACCGCTTGTAACCTGACTCTGCTCAGAATACTCACCATTAACAATAACTCTCTGATGTCTACGCTTCAGCCAGCTGCAAATCCATTGAACTATCCAGGGATTAAGTCCAATCTTCACTAATTTATCTATCAGCTCTTTATGTGGAACCGTATCAAAGGCTTTGCTGAAGTCCAGGTAGGCAATATCCACGGCACCACCTTCATCCAACACCCTTGTGACATAGTCAAAGAAATCAATGAGATTAGTCTGACATGATTTGCCTTCAGTAAAGCCATGCTGATTTGGGTCCAATAAGTTATTGTTTTTTAGGTGCTGATTTATCTTCTTTTTGAGTAGAGTCTCCATCATTTTAACTACAACTGATGTCAAGCTAACTGGCCTGTAGTTACCAGCTTCTTCTCTACTGCCCTTCTTGTGAATAGGCACAACACTGGCCATTCTCCAATCCTCAGGAACTTCTCCTGTTAACAAGGATTGGTTAAACAAATCAGTCAGGGGGGTAGTAATGACAGATCTGAGTTCTTTAAGAACTCTGGGGTGGATGCCATCTGGACCCATTGCCTTATTTATCTTTAATCGTTCAAGTTCTTCTAAGACATCGGCTTCTAAGATCACTGGAGCTGAATCCGTACAGCTGGAAGCAATGCTATATCCCTCTATAGTATTATTTTGTAAGGTGTCTTTTGAGAAAACTGAACAGAAGTAGCTATTGAAATGGTCAGCGATCTCCTTATTCCCATTAATGCATGTATTATTCCCGGTACTAAGCTTCGTGATGCCGCAGTTTTTCTTCTTCTTATCATTAATATATCTGAAGAAGGTTTTATCCCCCTTCTTTACAGATTTGGCAATTTCTTCCTCTTTTGAGGCTTTAGCAGCATATATTATCTGTTTCGCCTCCTTCTGTCTCATTTTATATACCTCCCTATCAGCTATACTTCCAGACTCTTTATACCTTCTATAGGCAGCCTTTTTTTCATTTACTATAGCCCTTACATCATTGCTAAACCATAGCGGTTTCTTCTTCCTTTTACCTTTAGTTATTTGTCTTACATACAGTCCAGTGGCTTTTAAGATGGCCTTTTTTAATACAGTCCACTGGATGCTCGCTCCTGCCATTTTATCCCTCCCCTTTAATTCATTATCTAAATATTCTCCCATTGCATTAAAATTTGTTTTTCTGAAATCCAATACTTTGGTTGCATTATAGGATTGCTCACAATGAGTTTTTACGTCAAACCACAAACATAGATGGTCACTGCAACCTAAATTTTCTCCCACCTTGACATCTGAAACCCAATTCCCATTCGTAAAAACTAAATCTAGAATATTCTCCCCTCTAGTTGGTGTCTTAACCAGCTGTGCCAGAGCTGCTCCTGTAAAGGCCTCTACTATATTCTTACTTTTGCATGTAAGGGCACTGGGGATATTCCAGTCAACATCAGGCATGTTGAAATCACCCATAACCACAATATCTCCCTTTACTGCCATTTGGGTAATTTCATCCACCATCTTGTTGTCATATTCCTCGGATTGCCCTGGAGGCCTATAGGTCACCCCAATTCTAATGACAGAACCTTCTTTATTTTGCATGCAAATCCAGAGAGTCTCTAGATCTTGACACGTATTTTGAATTAGTGTTGTTTTTAGACTTTCTTTAATATAAATGGCTACTCCACCTCCCCTTCTCTCTATTCTATCCTTTCTATACAGTGTATATCCTGGTATGGATATTTCCCATTCATTAGAATCCTTAGTGGTTTGTCTTTGAGTTCTATCATTAGGACATCAGCAGACGGGGCAGGGTCCTCTACTAACTCTGCCATGGGGCACCTACTGAGACCATCTGCGTGGTTGATGGTTTTACCCCCTTTATGAATGAGTTCGTACTGGTATCCTGAGAGAAAAAGGGCCCATCTGATTAACCTTGGAGACATAAATGGGGGAGTAGGTTTGTTGGGGGCTAAGAGGCCTAGTAAAGGCTTGTGGTCGGTAACCAATTCAAAACTCCTGCCAAAGAGATAATTATGAAATTTCTTTATCCCAGCCACTAATGCTAGGGCCTCCTTATCTAGTTGGCTGTAATTTCTCTCGGTATTGGTCATTGTTCTGGAAAAGAAGGCAATTGGGGCCTCTGTATTATTAGGCAAAACGTGTGCCAAGACCCCTCCCATGCCATATGGGGACGCATCGCACGTAAGCCTGATGGGTAGCGAGGTGCTATACTGGACTACTACGCTTTTAGAAGTTAGCAACTGCTTTATTTGTACAAAGGCTTCGTGCTCAGTTCTCCCCCATGTCCAAGGGGTTTCTTTCTGAAGCAAACGGTGTAGAGGCTCTGCTGCTGTTGCCTTCTGTTTTAAAAAAACAGAGTAAAAGTTAAGAAGGCCTAAAAAAGCTTGCAATTCTGTCTTATTTTGTGGTTCTGGGGCTTCTCTAACAGCTCTCAATTTTTCATTAGTGGGGTGGATGCCTTCCCCATCGATTTTATATCCTAAAAATTCCACGCTGCTGGTTCCCCACACACATTTGTCAGGTTTGATTCTTAGCCCTTTATCTTGCAACCTCTGTAGCACTTCCCTTATTCTTTTGTTGAGTTGCAATTGGTTTTCCCCTGCAATTAAGATGTCATCAAAGTAGGGAATGGCCCCTTTAATCCCTGATAACAACCGTTCCATTATGCTTTGAAAAATTCCTGGGGCTATGCTTACTCCAAATTGTAATCTTGTACATTTAAAGGCACCCCTGTGGGTGACAATTGTCTGTGCGCGTGCTGTCGGTTCATCGACAGGGAGCTGCTGGTAAGCTTGGGCTAAATCGATTTTTGCGAACACTTTCCCTTCCCCCAGGGAGTGAAGGAGCTGTTGTACCACAGGAATGGGGTAAGGGTGATGTTGGAGAGCTTTGTTGAGCGTAGATTTATAGTCAGCGCAAACCCTTAAGGAACCATCTGGTTTAAGAGGCGTAACTATGGGTGTTTCCCATGGCCCCTGCTCTACAGGGACTAAAATGCCTTGGCTTATGAGCTTATCCAGCTGTAGGTCAAGTTTGGGGAGGAGCGGAAGGGGTACCCTGCGAGGTTTGAGCCGGACAGGAGGGACCTTGGTGTCGATAGAAAATGAGATAGGGGGCCCTTTATACGATCCCAAGGTGGGGCTAAACACTTCTGGGAATTCTTGTAAGAAGTTAGGCATGCTATCAGAGTTAATAGTACAAATACCAGAAATCTCAATTCCCAAAGGTTCCATCCAAGCCAACCCCAGGAGAGAGTGTCTAGCCCCTGTAACAAAAATCATAGGCAGTGTACATTTAACATTCTTAAACATAATAGGTACATTCACTTGGCCTAGAACAGGAATTACTCCCCCTTGAAAATCTCTAATTACCAATGAGGTTTGTAATAGCTCAGATTTTGAGAGGCTAGGCATGTACATTATAAGCTTCTCCCACGGCATAATGGTGTATTTAGACCCCGTATCAAGTTCCATAGAGCATGGCTTGTTGTTTAAAAGCAGTGAAATTACAATCTTGCCCCTATTTTTTGTTGCCGTGTTATTCACGGAAAATTGATTGTTACCTCTTGAGTAGTCGCGGTTGGCGGTTGAGTAGTTCTTGCGGCCGGAAAACTGGAAGGACCGGTTTTCGCGCGGTTGAGGTGTTTGATTCTGGAAACGCTGAGGACGAGGAGTGGAGAAGGCTTCCTCCGGCAAAGGTGCTCTGCAGGCTTCGGCGATATGGCCGCGTCGGTTGCAGCGGCGGCAGTTGGCGTCCCGGAGAGGGCATTGTTGGCGCGGATGGTTTCCTCGGCAGCTGGCGCAGGGGGCGACGGGGCGAGGGTACCTGGGTTGTCTCGGCTGGTCCTGTTGCAGCAGGAAACAGCTGTCCTTGTCGAGGGCTGGTGTGCTGAGGTCATCTGGGGCCTCAGCGCGGGAAAACGTGGAGTCGATCTTGGCGATGACCTCTCGCTTGTCGTGCTCCTTCAGCTCTTTGGCAGCAGCGTCGGTGACCTCTGCGGTTTGAGCCAGCTTGATTACTGCCTAGAGAGACGGCTCGTCTTCGGTGAGGAGTTTGTTCCGGACCGCGGCATTTCGTCTGCTCTACCTGGGAGAAACCGCTCCTTTTATACCTTTGCGGTTCCCGCCAGAGAGAGAGCAGCTGCGTCTGAGCCAATCAGGAGCGACTTCCTGATTCTCGCTCAGACAGCGTTTCCACACGGAACCAAACTATTTACAAGGATACAACAGTTTCAATGGTATTTCTGGGCTGGGGGCACCTTTCCTCAATATTACCATCCTCAACAGATACCTGGTTGCCACAGGGATCAACTTCTAAGTAAATACCTTAGTTTGCTTTAGCAAAACTTCTTTTATTTTCCTGATAACCTCAGCTCTTGAAAACCAGAGACCAAGATCCGTGTGTGTGTGTGTGTGTGTGTGTGTGTGTACATGCACCTTTGAGTCAGTGTTGATTCCTGGAACTGCCTGGACAGATCCATGCAGTTTTCTGGGAAAGGTTTTGGAAGTTGTGTGCCATTGCCTTCTTCCAACAGGGGAGAGAGTGGGACAGAGGTCATTCAGCTGGCTTTCATGGCTAAGGCAGGACTAGAACTCACAGTCTCTATTCTAGTGTCTTAACCACTAGACTGGATCTTTTTCAGATCTACTCCCAAGCTAACACCTTCCTTTGTTCGGTCTGTTAGGACTGTGTAAGTCCAAAAGAAGCTTAATGAGGCTTCAAAACTGAAAATTAGTTCATCCATAAAAATGTAGTGGTACCTCTACTTACGAACTTAATTCGTTTCATGACCAGGTTCTTAAGTAGAAAAGTTTGTAAGAAGAAGCAATTTTCCCTTAGGAATCAATGTAAAAAGCAAACAATGCGTTTGATTGGGAAAAATACAAGAAGTTCTCTTCATTTATCAAGTTTATATTTGCATCTTGTAGAATTTGTATGTTATTGACAGAAGACAAAGCATAACTACCAGCCTTTTGTTATGTATGCCATATTGCAAATTAAATATTGTATTTCCTTTTATGTACTCTGTGTCTCTGACCCATAATAAAGTTAAATAGGTAGAACTATATTTAATCAGGTGAAATTTGCAGGAAAGCTGTTTTTCCAAAACGTTAGGTGACAGCCTTGCTGATGCAATTCATCTGACAAAGTTATTTCTCCCCTCCAAAAAAATCTACTTGGCTCCCTGACTGCTTATGTAGCCATGTCTTATTTTGTGGTCATGGATTGGAGGTCAGGTGGGCATGGCTTCAGGTGGGCGTGACTTGGTGGTCAGATGACTAGGTGGGCATGGCCAACTTGTAAAACGCTCTGGCTTAGCAATCAAAATTTTGAGCTCAAAGACTTCTTAAGTCTTTCTTTCTTTCATTCTTCCTTCCTTTCTTTTTCTTTTTCTCTTTGTTTCCTTCTTTCTTTTCACGTCTTCCTTTCCTTCTTTCATTTCCTTTCTCCTTTCCAAAAAAGCTCCAGATGAGCCCAGCTTTGGGAGACACGGCCTCATCTGGACCTGCTCCTCTGCAGCTGAGCCCATGGCTTGAAATGCTGCCCTCCAGTGTGAGAGAGTGGGGCAGGTGAGCATTGTTGCCGAGCTCCTGGAAAACCATGCTCAGGCTACCCTGCAGGAGTGTGGTGTCATCCAGGGCTGAGCTGGGCAGACCAGGGGCGATGGCAATGGCAGAGTCTGGCACTTATTTATTTATTTTTATTTTATTTATTTATTTGTCCAGTACACAATACAAATTGAAGAGAATAGACATGTAGTAATATATATAAAGAAAAGGATAGAAGAAAAGATATAAAAATAGAGGAGAAGATATATGAAAGGAAGAAAAGATATATGAGATAAAGGAGAGACAATTGGACAGGGGATGAAAGGCACACTGGTGCACTTGTGTACGTCCCTTACTGACCTCTTAGGAACCTGGAGAGGTCAATCATGGATAGTCTAAGGGAAAAATGTTGGGGGTTAGGGGTTGACACTACTGAGTCCGGTAATGAGTTCCACGCTTCGACAACTCAATTGCTAAAGTCATATTTTTTACAGTCAAGTTTGGAGCGGTTAATATTAAGTTTGAATCTGTTGTGTGCTCTTGTGTTGTTGCGATTGAACCTGAAGTAGTCATTGACAGGCAGGACATTGCAGCATATGATCTTGTGGGCAATACATAGATCGTGTTTTAGGCGTCGTAGTTCTAAGCTTTCTAGACCCAGTATTATTAGTCTATTTTCGTAGGGTATTCTGTTTTGAGTGTAGGAGTGAAGAGCTCTTCTGGTGAAGTATCTTTGGACATTTTCGAGAGTGTTGATTTCCAAGATGCGGTATGGGTTCCAGACAGATGAGCTGTATTCAAGGATGGGTCTGGCAAAAGTTTTGTAGGCTCTGGTGAGTAGTGTGAGATTGCCGGAGCAGAAGCTACGTAGGGTCAGTTAAACAACTCTAGAAGCCTTTTTGGCGATATAGTTGCAGTGGGCTTTGGCATTTAGGTCATAGCAAGAATATTTCCGGTTCCAGTGGGGAGCCAAGAGGAGGAAAAGAGGAGAGCTCCGCCACTGAGAACAACGGTAGAACATTTTTCAGTTTAGTCGGGTTTGTTCCAGGGTTTCTACTTACATCACTGGGTTCCTTAATGCCAGAGGATTCCATCCGTGTGTCTACCAAGTGAAAAGCCCTGCAAAAGAGCTGTTTTTTTGATCTTGCAGCTGACACGGTAACAGCAGAAATGGCGGCCACTATACATGCCCCTGATTACGGTCTCAGTGGCGAGAAGATGGTGGATCTGCCATTCCTCTGAGATCCTATTGAGGACCCCGAACAATGACTCATTCTGGGCCGGTTGCTGCCCATGTCTTTTTTGCTGCTGGGCCCTCCGTTTGGGGGCTCAGAAAATAAATGCTGCTATTTGCTCTGGGGGCGCCGGGACAACAGTGCTGAGAGGCCGGCCAAGAATATTGACTGGGGTGCAGAAGATGGCGGCTGCTCCTTGATGCCACTCTTTGATGCTGCCCCTGATGCCGAGGGAAAGTATTAAGAACTAAGAAAGAACTAAGGCAGAAAGATCTTGCCACAAACCGCACGCAGCACCAAGGAGTGGGAGTGACAGGGGTCGAGGTGATGGAGTGGCGAATAGAGTGGTGGTTGGGACAAATCTGTTACTTGAGTGGAGCCAAGGACACTGAGGATGCAGAACGTTGGGAGCGGCCTGCTATCGGCGTCAGAGGGCGTCGGAGGAGATTTGAAGAGCCAGGGATTCCAGTTCCAGTCGGAACATTCCAGTGTTGCTGGGGAGAGGCAGATATGGCGGGAGCCACATAACTAACCATTCCAGGGGAACGAGAGATTGCTGCTTAATAGCAATCCCTTGTTCCGGCTCTGTGAGCTCAACCCAGGGTACTGGTGATGAGTGTAACTCTGGCCCTGGGCTCAGGCTGCTGCTACTACTCAATACCAGGTCCGTGGTAAATAAAGCTCTTCTCATCCGGGATTTGATCCTGGATGAGGAGGCCGACCTGGCATGTGTGACTGAAACCTGGCTGGGCCCAGAGAGAGGAGTTCCTCTCTCTGAAATTTGCCCAGCCAGGTTTTAGCTATGGCATCAGCCTCGACCTCAGGAAAGGGTAGGAGGAGTGGCTATTATAGCCAGGGAGAGCCTTTGCCTGCGTAGACTCATTGCTCCAGAGATTGCGGGTTGTGAGTCCCTCCTAGTGAAGTTGGACTTAGGGGTTCAGATGGGCTTGTTGCTCACGTACCTGCCTCCCAGCTGCGTGTTAACATCCCTGCCTGTGCTGCTCGAGGAGGTGGCCAGGCTGGCAGTAGGATTCCCCAATCTCATTGTCTTGGGGGATTTTAACCTGCCATCGCTCGGCGGAACCTGTGGATTGGCACAGGACTTCATGGCCACCATGACAGCCATGGACCTGACTCAAGTAGTGCAGAGTCTGACTCACGAGGGAGGACACGCACCCGACATGGTATTCCTCTCCGAGCAATTGAGTAATGGTCTGAGACTAAGGGGCTTAGAAGCATTGCCTTTGTCATGGTCGGACCATTTTCTACTACGGCTTGACTTCCTGGCTCCAATCCTTCCCTGCAGGGAGGCGGAACCGATTAAGATGTTCCCCCCCAGACGCCTGATGGACCCAGAGGGCTTTCAGACGGCGCTTGGGGTTATTCCAGATGCACTCGTCCACAGTTCAGCGGAGTCTCTTGCGGAGGCCTTGAACAAGGCTGCAGCGGAGGCTCTTGATCGGATTGCACCTTTGCGACCTCTCCGTGGCGCTAGACCCCGTAGAGCTTCATGGTTCAACGAGGAGTTCTGGGAGTTGAAACGCCAGAAAATGTTGTGATTCAGCCTGAGGCTCCTCAGGAAATGGCTGGAACTCTGCTGGATCCATGCTCAGAGGGGGAGGACGATGAACAGGAGGGGGAGGCCCAGGCAGAAGAGGAAGAGCAGGAGGGAGAGCAGCCTGAGACCCCCGGGGGGGCTCTCCCCAGCAAGTAGCCTGGATTCATTAGGTGAAGACGTCGAGGCTATCATAGATATGAGGCAGAGACGGGCAGCCCAAAGGAGGGGCCAATTAGCAAGGTATTTCCATCCCTGAATTGGTAACAGCTGTGTTTGGGTGTGGTTCTCCTCAGCAGGGTTGAAAAGGCAGGCCCGCCCTTACTGTATTGTGGAGAGTTATCAATTGGGAGTCCTGTGACCTTGCTTCGATTCTTGGCGTCACTGATCCTGGCTTGTGGCTTCGAAGGCTGAAGACTTGGGGGAGGCGAGGGTTTTATTACCTCCAGTGTTGTTTTTGCCAGCAAGAATCCTGTTTTATTGCCTGGCCGTTGTGAAACCTCTGTGAAGCTTCATAACGTTCCTGTCTGTAAGAACAGTTTTTGTTACCTGTGTTTGCTTTCAAATATATAAACTGCCTTTGCTTTTTACCAGTGTGTCTGGATACTCTTTGTAGTTGGTGTTGGTGTCTGGGGGGACCCAGACAGAACAGAAAAGATGTCTAGAGAAGCGACAGAGGAAGAGTAAGTCTGAATCCAATCGAACACTTGTAAGAGCTTTTATTAAGACTTACAAAGTGGCGCTCAAGGCGGCAAGATGCGCGTATCATGCCACCTTGATTGCATCAGCGGAATCCCGCCCGGCCGCTCTGTTTAGGGTGACCTGCTCCCTTCTTAACCAGGGGGCTGTTGGGGAGCCCTTACAGAGTAGTGCCGAGGATTTTAACACGTTTTTCGCTGATAAAATCGCTCAGATCCGGGTGGACCTCAACTCCAATTGGAAAGCAGAGTCGACTGACAACGAGTCAGTCGAGGTGACTGGGGCCCATACTTGTCCACCTTTCTGGGAAGAGTTTGATCTGGTGACACCTGATGAAGGGGACAAGGCCATTCGAGCTGTGAGTTCCGCCACCTGCTTACTCGATCCGTGTCCCTCCTGGCTGGTTTCGGCCAGCAGGGAGGTGACATGGAGCTGGGTCCAGGAGATTGTCAACGCTTCCTTGCGGAGGGGATCCTTTCAAAACACCCTATAAAGAGGTGCTCGTGCGCCCCCTCCTCAAGAAGCCTTCCCTGGACCCAGCCGTACTTAATAACTATCGTCCAGTCTCCAACCTTCCCTTTATGGGGAAGGTTGTTGAGAAGGTGGTGGCACTCCAGCTCCAGCGGTCCTTGGAAGAAGCGGGTTATCTAGGTCCCCAGCAGTCGGGTTTCAGGCCCGGTTACAGCACGGGGACTGCTTTGGTCGCGTTGATGGATGATCTCTGGCGGGCCCGGGACAGGGGTTTATCCTCTGTCCTGGTGCTTCTTGACCTCTCAGCGGCTTTCGATACCATCGACCATGGTATCCTTCTGCGCCAGCTGGAGGGGTTGGGAGTGGGAGGCACTGTTCTTCAGTGGTTCTCCTCCTACCTCTCCGGTCGGTCGCAGTCGGGGTTAGTGGGGGGCCAGAGGTCGACCCCGAGGTCTCTCCCTTGTGGGGTGCCTCAGGAGTCGGTCCTCTCCCCCCTGCTATTTAATATCTACATAAAACCGCTGGGTGAGATCATCCAAGGGCATGGGGTGAGGTATCATCAGTACGTTGATGATACCCAGCTTTACATCTCCACCCCATGTCCAATCAACGAAGCAGTGGAAGTGATGTGCCGGTGTTTGGAGGCTGTTGGGTCCTGGATGGGTGCCAACAAACTCAAACTCAACTCGGATAAGACGGAGTGGCTGTGGGTTTTGCCTCCCAAGGACAATTCCATCTGTCCGTCCATCACCCTGGGGGGGGATTATTGACCCCCTCGGAGAGGGTCCACAACTTGGGCGTCCTCCTCGATCCACAGCTCACATTAGAGAACCATCTTTCAGCTGTGGCGAGGGGGGCATTTGCCCAGGTTCGCCTGGTGCACCAGTTGCCACCCTATTTGGACGGGGACTCACTGCTCACAGTCACTCATGCCCTCATCACCTCGAGGTTCGACTACATTAATGCTCTCTACATGGGGCTACTTTTGAAAAGTGTTCAGAAACTTCAGATCGTGCAGAATGCAGCTGCGAGAGCAATCATGGGCTTCCCGATATATGCCCATGTTACACCATCACTCCGCAGTCTGCATTGGCTGCCGATCAATATCTGGTCACAATTCGAAGTGTTGGTTATGACCTTTAAAGCCCTTCATGGCATCGGACCAGAATATCTCCGAGACTGCCTTCTGCCGCACGAATCCCAGCGACCGATTAGGTTCCACAGAGTGGGCATTCTCCGGGTCCCGTCAACTAAACAATGTCGGTTGGCGGGCCCCAGGGGAAGAGCCTTCTGTGTGGCGGCCCCGCCTCTCTGGAACCAGCTCCCCCCAGAGATTAGAACTGCCCCTACCCTCCTTGCCTTTCGTAAATTCCTTAAAACCCACCTTTGTCGTCAGGCATGGGGGAACTGAGACATCTCCCCCGGACCTATTCAATTCAATTTATGTATGGTATGCTTGTATGTATGTTTGCTTAAATAATGGGGTTTTTAATATTTTTAAATTGTAAATTATTAGATTTGTTATGAACTGTTTATTGTGTTGTGAACCGCCCCGTGTCTACGGAAAGGGGCGGCATACAAATCTAATAAATAAATAAATAAATAAATAAATAAATAAATTCCATCTGTCCGTCCATAACCCTGGTTCAAGGAATTATTGACACCCTCAGAGAGGGTCCGCAACTTGGGCGTCCTCCTCGATCCACAGCTCACATTAGAGAACCATCTTTCAGCTGTGGCGAGGGGGATGTTTGCCCAGGTTCGCCTGGTATACCAGTTGCGGCCCTATTTGGACCGAGACTCACTGCTCACAGTCACTCATGCCCTCATCACCTCGATATTCGACTACTTTAATGCTCTCTAAATGGGGCTACCTTTGAAAAGTGTTCGGAAACTTCAGATCGTGCAGAATGCAGCTGCGAGAGCAATCGTGGGCTTCCCCAGGTATGCCCATGTTGCACCAACACTCCGCAGTCTGCATTGGTTGCCGATCAATTTCTGGTCACAAGTCAAAGTGTTGGTTATGACCTATAAAGCCCTTCATGGCATCGGACCAGAATATCTCCGGGACTGACTTCTGCCGCACAAATCCCAGCGACTGATTAGGTCCCACAGAGTTGGCCTTCTCCGGGTCCCGGCAACTAAACAATGTTGTCTGAGGGGTCCCAGGGGAAGAGCCTTCTCTGTGGCGGCCCCGACTCTCTGGAACCAGCTCCCCCCGGAGATTAGAATTGCCTCCATCCTCCTTGCCTTCCGTAAACTCCTTAAAACTCACCTCTGCCGTCAGGCATGGGGGAATTGAGGCATTCCCCCCTCCCCCGGGCCTATACAATTTATGTTTGGTATGTCTTTGTGTATGTCTGGTTTAATAATGTGGTTTTTAAATGTTTTTTAAATTTATTAGATTTGTTGTGAATTGTTCTATTGTATGTTGTGAGCTGCCCTGAGTCTACGGAGAGAGGCGGCATACAAATCTAATGAATAAATAAATAAATAAATTTGATATTAGTATTCCAAGGTCTTTTACTGAGTGGGGGTTGGCTGTGAGATTTTGTTTATTCAGTTTATATATGAGGTTCAGGTTCTTTTTGCCGATGTGGGGGATAGAGCATTTGTTGGTTGATATTTGAAGTTGCCAGGTGTCAGACCAATCTGAGACAAAGTCGAGGTCTTTTTGAAGAGTAGATGTGTTGTCCATGGTTTTGAAAAGTTTTACATCATTGGCGAAAAGAACACAGTTGGTTGTGATGTGATCGCAGAGGTCATTGATGTAGAGAATGAAGAGGGTAAAACCTAGTACGCTGCCCCGAGGAACGCCACTTTTGACAGGGACGGGGGTGGAAATTGCGCTTCCAATTTTGACAACTTGTTGCCTGTTTGACAGGAATGCAGTAATCCAGCTGTGGAGGAATCTGTGATGCCATAGGATTTGAATTTTAGGAGTAGTTTGTTGTGGACCACTGAGTCGAAGGCTTTGCAAAAGTCGATATAAATTGCATCAATGGATTTTCCTTGATCTAGCTGGATAGTCCATATGTTTTTGCAATGAAGTAGTTGTAGGTTGCAGGATAATTTCTTTCTGAATCCAAATTGTTTGTTAGAGAGTAGGTTATTAGATTCTAAGTAAAGGGTGATAGATTGCACGGCCATTCGCTCCAAGTCAGAGGGCACTGAGCTGTGCAGGTCAGGCAGCAAGGCCCTGCATTGCCAGTGAGTGGTGGCTGGGGTGCGGGAAGGGGCAGCTGAGGAACCAGAATTCTTTCTGCACCATTGCAAGGAGAGGCATGTGCCAAAGCACACCAGGAGCCACCCAGTCCTTTGCTCACACTGCACCAAGGGATCACAGTCAAAGCCTGAGAATGGGTGTGCTTTTCCGGAGGTCTCTCTGCTTCCCAAGCAGCACACTTGCTGCCTGCCCTGCCTGGCTCGGTGCACTCTGTCTCTGAGCAAAGGACCTTGAGGCTGTAGATGATGCTGCTGATGCTGGGCCAACAAGCAAAGAACTGTGTGGCCCAGCTGCTGTGCCATGTCTGACCCACCCCAATGCAGAAGAGGACAGCAGTGGCAGGGGGAGTGCTTTGGGGAATGCTGGCCAGGGGCAGGAGGGAGATGCCAGACCAGAAAGCTTCCACTGCACAAATGTTTCCTAGCTGCCTCTCCTCCCATCCCTGTAGCCTTTGGGAGATGATGGCTGAGAGCAGAAGGCTTCTAATCACTCTGCAAAATTGCTAGGCTTCCCTCTGTCCCCCACACCCTGTCCCTGCAGCCTTCAGAAGATGCTGGCCAAGAACAAGTGGCATTTTAACCACCATGTGAAGTTGCCAGGCTATCCTCTGTTTCCTTCCTCCCACATCCACACAGACCAGTAGTAGCAGGTTCCTACTGGTACGGTTAACACCATCGTACCAGTAGCGAAAATTGAGCTGCACATGCAGCTCCACATTTCCAGCGTGCATGCACATGCGTTTAAGCAAGATTTTGTTCTGTGCATGTATGGAAGCAAAAAGACCCACTGAAATGTCATGCGCGCATGTGTCCCCTCACAAGATTTTACTTTCTGTGCATGTGGAGAAGCAAAATCTCACTCGAATGTGTGCACAGGCATGCTGGAGACACAGAGTTGCATGTGGAGCACACTGGTAGCGGTGGGAGCGGCAATCCCTGCCTGCTGCAGCCTTTGACAGATACTCACTGGGGTGGGAGACTTCTTTTTTAAAAAAAATATTTTTATTGATTTTTTAAATTCCAAGACAGGACAAAGACACATACAAAAACACACAACATAAAAAAGGAACCCAAGCTGCTCCATACTTTTCAGTCTAAGAAATTTAAATACAAGTCTTATAGATCACATTAAGAAAATGTAATAAAAAGAAATAATGAAAGGAAGAAAAAAGTATAAACTATCACTAATTACTATTTACATAAGTTCACGTAATTTTGAACCATCTGATGTATGTTACAATATTTACAGTAGCATTCTTTTATCCAGCCGCTCATAGAACTTATGCCAAATTTTATAATACTCAGATTCTTCTTGTCTCTTTAACCGCCTTGTCATCATGTCCATTTCAGCACAGTCAGTGATTTTATTTATTATTTCTTCTTCTCTTGGAATTTCGGTATCTTTCCATTGTGAAGCGTAGGCTACCCTGGCAGCCATTAGAATATGTATTAATAGATATTGGGTTTCTTTTTTATACTTCTGAGCAGTGTTCTCTCTAATGTTTTTGGGGGGTGGGCGGAAAAGTATAGTGTCTGAGCGGCAGTCCCTCTCGGCTTCTGGGCAGGTTTGGAAAACTCTGAGTTGATGATGATTTTTAAGTGAGCGATTGCTCACTTGCTCAGCTTAGAGGGAACTATGCTTCTTAGTAGGAATTCCTAATAAAAAGAATTCTGGCGTCTTTTCTATTTCCTCTTGTATTATTTCTTTTAACCACTTCTCGATTAAGTTCCAATAATATTTAACTTTAGGGCAGGTCCACCATTGATGATAATATGTACCTATCTCTTTTTTGCACTTCCAGCAATTTGGTTGGAGATTTGGATACATTTTGGTGAGTCTGTTGGGTGGCAAATGCCATCTATGGAACATTTTCATCTGGTTTTCTTTAAATGCTGTGGACTTTGTTATCTGCCAATTGTATGTCCATGAATTTTCCCATTTGTCCATATCTATTGAGTGCCCAAAGTTCCTGCACTAACTAATCATGGCATCTTTTACCATATTACTTTCTATTTTGGACCTTATCATATACTTATATATTTTCCAGGTCATTTTTTCTTGATTTTTCATAATTAATTTATCAAAAGTCGATTTCCCTCATTGAAAAAGGTAAGTCTTTTTGTCAGCTGAGAATCTTGCTTGGATCTGAGTGTATGTCCCCCAACCTATCTCCCTACTGTTGTGTTCGGGCCAGCTGTTGCCCCCACATATGTTAGAGATGCGTCACAAAGTGATTGTGAAAACCTGGCTGACAGCCAGGAAAATGTGGCAGACAGCCCAGAGGATGAGGCAGATGGTTCAAAGGAATTGGCAGACAGCCCATAGGAACTGGCAGATAGTCCAGGGGATTTAGCAGGCAGCCCGTTGGATAGCCTCTCTTTTTTGGATTCGGATGCTGAACAGATAATTAATATATGTAGCCGTAGAGCAATGCAATGCAGGGCTCAATTAAGGGATTATCAACGGTGATTATGGTGTCACCTGTGTTTGGGTGTGGTCCACAGAATGAGGGCTGGGTGTGGTTCCCATAATGACGGCTAAAGTTACAAAAGGGAACAGAGGCAGAGGCAAACCGTGGATGTTTATCTGTGTGGTTTGTGTGGCTTTGTGGTTCCTGCTTTGAAGCCTCTACTCTGTACCTTTGGATTTCAACTCAGCATTGTCAGGCAAGTGGGAGTTGAAAACTCTGGGACTAGCTGCTGCTCTCGTGCCTTGAGAATTCAGAGGACTCCTGGAACGTTTCTGCTACGTGACTTTTGTATTTGTTTGCTTTTTGTTTGCTACATTGCCAAATCCATGGATTACTTCCATTAGTTTAGGGATCGTGGTCAGGGGTTTGTATCTAGCTGAATTTTCACCTCGAACTGTGTTTTACTCCTGAACATAAGGACAGTTTTCTTTAGCCTTTTCTTTTCTGTTTAATACAAGTTTGCTGATTAGCAGTGCACGTGTGTGTTTGACCTTCTTTCTGGACCGTTAATTATCGCCTGAGCCCAGTCAGGCAGAACACCTACCCTCATCATTTAAAGCTTGCCTGGTTTTTAACTCTAAATGGGAATCTAAAAGATCTTCATATCTTAATACTTCGGTACTTTTTTAAAAGTTTGGAAGTCTTATTACATCCATTAGTGAGATCCAATCTGGGACGGTTTGAACATGATCTTTCTTAATTTCTAACCAAACTTGTAATAAGGAATTTCTAGTTATGTGGTTTTTAAAATACTTATGCACTTTATATTTCTCATACCATGCGAAAGCATGCCAACCCAACATTAATTTGTGGCCTTCCAAACTTAAAACTCTGTTATTTTCTAGGGTAAGCCAATCTCTTATCCATATCATGGCTGCAGCTTGATAATGCAGTTTCCAATTCAGTAATCCAAACCCACCTCTTTCTTTTCAATCTTCTTTTAATTTAATACTTTTAATTTAATTCTTGGTTTTTTACCTCACCATATAATTTTTTTGGTAATTTTAGTGAGTTCTGTAAAAATGTTCTTACCTGGGTTAATTGGAATTACCCAAAATAGAAAGAGTATCTTTGGTAGAATGTGCATTTTTACTGTTGATATTCTACCTAGGAGGGAAAGTTGAAGATTGTTCCAAATTTCTAAGTCTTTTTTGATTTTAGCTAAAATTTTAGTATAATTGTCTTCTTTTAAAGAGGAGGCTTTAGATGTTATCCAGATCCCCAAGTATTTTATTTTCTTTGCCACCTTCATTTTAGATAGGATTTCTAAATTATTTATCTGATCCATTGTCATGTTTTTTGTTATCATATGTGTTTTAGATTTGTTAATTTTGAACCCCGCTACATTAGCAAATCCATGTATTACTTCCATTAGTTTAGGGATCGTGGTCAGGGGTTCTTCTGTGATACAAACAACATCATCAGTGAAGGCTTGAACTTTGTAAGTTTCCTTTCTGGCCTTTAGACCTTTAATTTCACTATTCTCTCTTATTTTAATTAGCATCATTTCAAGTATTAGTATAAATAGAAGAGGGGAGAGGGGGCAACTCTGTCTAACTCCTTTCAGTATTTCGAATTTTTCTATTTTCCCCCATTATAATTTGTGCAGTTTGTTTAGCATATATGGAATCTATCAATTTACTGAATTTCATCCTTGCTAATTGTGCTTTTAGAAATCTCCAATTAACATTATCAAAAGCTTTTTTAGGATCTAAAAAAAATTAAGGACATTTGTTTTTCAGGGTGTTGTTCGTAGTACTCTAATGTATTTATAATTGTCCTAATATTATTTTTTATCTGTCTGCCTGGAAGAAACCCATTTTGGTCATTGTGAATTATAACATTTAATATTTTTTAAAGTCTGGTTGAGATTATGGAAACAAATATTTTATAATTGACATTAAGGAGGGATATTGGTGTATAATTTTCTATTTTTTATTTTGCCATTCCTGTTTTGGGAATTAGAGTAACCAGGGCTTCAGACCAGGATATTGGAATTTTTACTTTGGAGATTATTTTATTAAAATTCTCAAGCATATTCACCATGATGGAATTACAGTAGAATTTATAGAATTCTGCTGGGATTGCATCCGGGCCAGTCGCTTTGTTATTGTGTCTACTTGTTTGTTGAAATTCTGCCATTGTGATTTGGGAATTCAGTTTTTGCGATTGTTCATCTGTTAAGGTAGGTAGTTTTAGGGAGTTTAGAAAATTTTTAACTTCTGTTTCATTAACCTCTTCCAACATAGCTGTTTGTAAAATTCAAATGCTATTACCATCTTTTCCTCCATACTATATCTTATCTTTCCCTCTTTATCTTCTAATTTATTAATTATTTTTGATTCTTTTTGCTTCCTTAATTTATTGGCCAACCAACGTCCAGGATTGTTTACATTTTCAAAATAGTCCTGTTTTGCCCTTTTTAATTTTCGCACTGTTTCTTCTTGTTCAATTAAACTAATTTTGTGTTTTAGCAGATTTATTTTCCCTTTAATTTTATCATTAATCGGATCATTTTGAAGCTCCCTAGTTTTTGTTCTATTTCTAGATCTTGTGCCTTTTTCTCTTTATTCCTTTTTGCTATATAGGAGATTGTTAAACCACGAATATAAGCCTTTGCTGTGTCCCATAGGTTTTGTGATGAAGTTTCCATGTTTTTATTTATTTTTAAAACAAATTCCATTTCCTTTTCTATCCATTCCCTATATTGGTTCTCACTCAATATGTTGAGGTTCATTTTCCAATCATTTTGTCATTTGTCACCCTTATATATCATCACCAATTATTTCTGGTAGGTATCATTCATCCTGTGCTACATCCTTTCCAAATGCTATCATCCGGATTTTAGATAATGTTCTTCGCTTTCATTTATATTTAAAGCTATCTAAATTTCTCTTGGCTATTTGCCGTTTTTCCTAACTATGCCATCATGCTTCAGTCCCTTTCTAGAGTTCTTAGAAAACACATTCCTACTTTCATTTTTAAAAAACCCTCATTTTATCATAACTGCCCTTAACAATAGAAAATATCCAAATTTACGCCTCTTTAAAAGCCCAGGAAAGAAAGAAAGAAAAAGAATAAAAGAAAAAAGGAAAGGAAAAGGAAGAACAGAAAAGACTAAGAAAAAGAAAAACATTATTCATATCGTATCTTAATCTATACATAGGAGGAAGGGTTATTATTAGAAATTTTAAAATACATTTCCTACTCAATTAATTTATTTCACTTTTTAAATTATATCAGTATGTCATTTCTACTTTAACAAATCAAAATAAATATAAAACATTATTATTCCATTATTTTATACAAAAAGTATCCTCCATTAAAAAAAAACCTAAAATATTAATATTCTACCCTAATCTAGATATTTTCCACTGCCGTTCTTAGTGTGATAATCTTCCCTAATCTATAAACCCCACTGTCAATCCCAGTGTAATAAACTTCCCTAATCTATGTGTCAAGGTCATATCAGTGCAATAATCTTTCCTATTCTAATTGTTTTCACTGCTAAATGCAATGTCATAATCTTCCCTAATCTATATATTTCCCTAATCTATATATTATCCCTAATTCTAAATGTCTTCCACTATCGAACTCCATGATAATCTTCCCTAATCTATTGATTTTAACACTTTGTTGTTTCATCTATCTTTCCTATATAGCAGAGGTCCCCAACCGCCGGTCCGCGGACCAGGACCGGGCCGTTGGGGTTTTTCAGCCGGTCCGCGGCGCCAGGGCCCCCTCGGCCTTTCCACACCACCAGCGGCGCTCCCCCCGCCAGCCAGCCAAGCCCCGCGCCCGCCGGAACCGGCTCCTCGCTCTCCCCCTGCCGCCGGCCGTGTTTGCAGGAGGTGGGGAGGGTCGGGCGGCCCGCCTAGGCCAGGAGGGACGCTGCTGCCCCCCCTTCCCTCTCTCCGCCCGCCGCTGCGCCTCCTTGACGCCGAGAGGAAATGCCGGCAAAGGTTTTTCTCAGTGGAGGCCGGCGAAGGTGATATTCAATGTCGGGGGCACACGGGCGGTTGCGCGCGCTCCCTATCTCCCTGCTAGCCCACTCGGAATATTCAAAATAAGAAAAGCCTTTGCCGGCGAAGGTTTTTCTTATTTTGAATATTCCGAGTGGGCTAGCAGGGAGATAGGGAGCGTGCGCAACCGCCCGTGCGCCCCCGACATTGACTATCACCTTCGCCGCCCCCGCCTCTCCTGCAACCCCCTTGCTGAGAGCCCGGGACGAAAGTGCTCTCGCAAAGGTGAGGCGGGCAGGGCGTGCGCGCGTCACCGCTGAGAAGAACGGAGAGAGAACGAGAGTGAGTGAGAGCAACAGACAGCAAGATAGAGAGAAAGTGAGAAAGAGAGAGTGAGAGAAAGGGGGGGAGAAAGAGATAGCAAGAGAGAGAGAACAAGAGAGAGAAAGAGCGTGAGAAAGAAAACAAGAGAGAAAGAGTGAGAGAGAGAGAGAAAGCAAGAGACAGAAAGAAAACAAGAGAGAGAAAGTGAGAAGAAGAGAGAGAAAGGGGGAGAGAGAGAGAAAGAGAGAGGGGGGAGAGAGAGAAAGAGAGGGAGAGGGAGAAAGAGAGAGGGAAAGGGGGGAGAGATAGCAAGAGAGGGAGAGAGAGAAAGAGAGAGGGAAAGGGGGGAGAGATAGCAAGAGAGGGAGAGAGAGAAAGAGAGGGGGAAAGGGGGAGAGAGGGGGGAGAGAAAGAGAGAGGGAGAGAGAGGAGATAAAGGAAGAGGAGAGAGAGAAAGGAAGAGAAAGAAAGAAAGAGGGATAGAAAGAGAGAGAGAGTGAGAGATGCTCAGTCAGCCTTTCTTTGAAATTGCCTTTCTTTCTTTCTTTCTTTCTTTCTTTCTTTCTTTCTCTTTCTTGCTTTCTTTCTTGCTCTTTTTCTTTCTCTCTTTTACCTTCCCTTCCTCTATTTCTTCTTTTCTTTCTCCTTCCTACCTTCTTCCCTCCCTCCCTCCCTTCAGTCCTTCCTCTCTTACTCTCCCCTTTCATAAGTGTCCTTGCTTCCTTCCTCTGTTCCTGTCCCTTCCCCCTTTCTTTCTTTCTTTCTTTCTTTCTTTCCTTCCTTTCCTCCCTCCATTTCTTGCTTTTTTTTTCCTTCCTCCCATCTTTCCTCCCTCATTCCCTTCTTTCACTCCTTCCTCTATTACTCTCCCCTTTCACACCTTTCCTTGCTTCCTTTGCACCCTTCTTCTGTTCCTGTCCCTTCCCTCTTTCCTTCCTTCTTTCCCACCCTCCGTCCATTCATTCACCCATTCCTCTCTTGATCGCCCTTTTACGGCGCTGCTGACAGCTAGCTTCCGCCCCCCCCCCCCCCTCCCGGGCCATGGAAAACTGGTCTAGCTTAAAGCCGGTCCCTGGTGCAAAAAAGGTTGGGGACCTCTGCTATATAGTACCTAACAAAATTAGTGCTTGTTATTATCCCATATTAATCCTACTCCTGTTATTGTAACTCTCCTCCCTTATCTTTTCCACTTGTCACACTTTATTTATCACCATAAATCAAATAAGCAATTTATAATTCAATCAGAATAATAAAATAAAAAAGAGAAAAAGAAAAAGAGAAAAAGAAAACCAAAGAAGAAAATAGAAAAAAAGTTCATTCAAAGATAATCATAATCATCATAATCATTACCAAATATCTCATCCATATTATGTGCAATAATCAAAGCTATTTTCAATTTTTTCATTTATAACCCTTAAATTTTCTCCTGTTATATAATTCTTCCATTTTACACTTTATATCACTTGCTTGTATATTTGTATATATATATATATAAGCTCCCATAAGATTAAAATATTTAAAAAATCCAATTCATTAAATATACTCAATTCTTTTTGTAATTTATAACTTTGTAAGAACAGAGAAAAGAGAAAAAAGGTGCTAATATCTTCTAGTAACAAATATTCTTACATGTATTTTAATGTTAATTTTCTTTAAAACATTTAATTCTTTAAAGTATTTAATTTAAATTTATATTATTCAATGTAATTTCAGTCAAATCAATCAGTCCAATTAGATCAAATCTATTCAAATAAGTTTAATTCAGTTCAAGTAATTTCATCTTAAACATTATCTTCCTTCCATGGGTTTAGCTGATCAGTCTTTCCACAGCAAGAATAGTCTTTGAACCTATGACAAATGTAATTTCAGTCCAATCAATCAGTCCAATTAAATCGAATCAATTCAAATAATTTAATTCAGTTCAAATAATTTCATCTTGAATGTTGATTTCCTTAATGCATTGGCTGGTCATTCTTCTGTAGCATACTGTATTTAAAACCAGTAGCAAACTGCTATATTTCTTCCGGACACACGATGATGCTAGATGATCAATTCTCCAAGTCTTTATGTAGCTTTTCTCTGAATAGCTTTAAATGAATCTTTGACTGTAGCTTCCTGTTTCGTACTTCATGTCTTACAATGTTCTTTGTTTATAGGGGAAAGGAAAGGTAAGGATTCCAAAACAAAAGTTAAAAATTTCAAATTGCAAAAGGCGAATTTCAAAGAGATCCAATTAGGTAATTGAAAATAATCCAAATGATGGGCAATTTTGCTATTTTAAAAGCTTTCGCTGAAATGCCACGTTGCAAAGTTAGCTGCCTTCTTCAATCTCAGGCCATTTTAACCCCGTCCAGCAACCAAGCGAGAAACAAAGGTCTAATATCCCATTCAGGCACTCCCCACTTACCATCATAGACAGAAAAACTCTGGCCTCTCTCTGCAAGTAAGTCTTTTGATTCTCTTTCCAGATGGAATCATTTGGCTATCCTCCCGGCAATGGATAGTCTCTGCAGCTGTGTCAGAACAGGCATGGCTGCCTGTCCGACTTCACCACAGCCGGTGTGAGACAAGCCAGTTTGCCCAGCGGGGCATGCTGGCCCCTGCCAAGCCTCTGGCAGCATCCCAAGCGTCACTCTCCCTGCAGGAGAGATCCGATCTTGTCCAAAAGGACCAAAACCCCTGGACAATGGGACTTGGGGACATTTCCCAGGAGAGAGAGAAATATCCCGGTGCTGCAGTCACGAGACCCCGTCCCCCTCTCTTTTGTGTCATCTACACTATTGTTACATCTACATTTTGTTGCTTTAATTTACTAAATGTTTGTCTTCTTTTGATTGGTATATTAAGTCCATTGATGTTAACTGAAATAATTTGGATTGCTTTTCCCATTTTAAATTATTGGACTATTAACTCCTTCGCTTTTGCGCTTCTGGTTTCTATCTGTCTTCCTTTCTGTTCCTCCTCTCTTTCTCCCACTCTTCTGTCTTCTGTACTTAATTCTTCTTGGCTCTGGGATTCAGTCTCTGTACTACTATCACCTTCTGTTTCCAGTTCTTGGTCTATAAATTTGTTTGCCTTTTCTATGGTGTCTATTTTAATCTTTTTTTCTTTTCATATCACGAGTAGTCCTTCTGGTGCTAACCACCTAAAATGTATGTCTCTTCTTAAAAGCTTTCTTGTTAGGGACTCGAAGTCTGTTCTATTTTCCCTGATTCTTCTTGGAGTTTGTTTTAGAATTATTACTTCTTTTCCTTTATATGATATTCTTCCTTTTCTCGTGACCTTGTACACCTCATCTCTTATTGATTTCCTTATAAATTTGATGTGCACCTCTCTTGATAGTCGATATTTCCTTATGTAATTCGTTGAAACTCTGTAGACTTCGTCTATATTATTACTAACTTCTTCTTTTTCCAGTTCTAAGATTTCTGCAATAAATTCAGTCATTAAGCCCAAAATGTTTTCTCCTTTTTCTTCAATTACATTTTGAAATCTTAAGTAATAAGATGCTTTTTCAAGCTCTAATTGAGCTATGGCACCTTCTAACTCTCTGTTCACCTCTTTCAATCTTTCTTCTGTTGTTCCTTGTCTCTTCCCAATCTTCTCCATTTTTCCTTCTATTTCTTTAATTTTATAGTCATGCACATTTACTGTTTCTTGGGTATTGTCTATTTTCTTTTCTAATCTTTTAATCTCTCCTTTTAATTCCTCAAATTTTCCTTTTATTTCTTCATGATGCTTTTCCATTATTTCTGGGATTTTAAGCTAAAGCTTCCTGTGATTTAATCATAAACTCCGTTATTTTATCTAAAGATGCTTGCATTGATTGTAGGGATAGAGTGTTCTGTCCTTTTTCAATTGCCGTCATATCTGTGGGTTGTTTTTTATTTTGCCCACCTGGTAGTGGAGGGGCTGTCCCTGATGCAAATTTTCTTATTGTCTTTGTAACTGTTTTTGAGGACGTCTGTGGTTTGATAAAAAAATTGCTCCAAGCTCTTCTATACTCTTTCATACACTTTTGATTTTCATTAGGGGCATAAATAGATATGATGACAAGGGGCTTCTTATTTATCTCTATATTTAATATTAGTAGGGAATAATAATTACTTATCCTGCTGTTAAACCTTTGTACTCCCTTTCTAGCTTTTCTGCAGTATCTTTGCCAGCTAAGCATTTGGGACAGAGTCAATCAAAAAACAAACAAAACAAATAAGTTTTTAGGGCAATTCATAATTAGGACTTTACCTCTTGTGCAGCAAGCCACGGTCTGCTCTTAAAAAAGGGATGGAGCTGAGATCCAAGTGGAAAGGGGGATTTAAAAATATCCCTTTATTTTTAAAATGTATTTCCTCCACCAAAGGTCAGAAACAATTAATTATTGCAGAGCCCTCCTCACACTCTCCACTCCTCTTTCATGCATCCTGCTTCCATTTCCTGGAAACACATAGCAGGATATTATTTCATCTTGTTAGATGGCGTCACTAAATGGTGCAGGAATTTCTGAAGCCTACGAATGTTGAGGCATACTGAATACTTGCAACATCACACATGGTCCCTAAACTGTTACTTTTTGTATTTATTAGTTTAAATCAATGTTTCCTCAGCGTGCTGGCTGTGGAATCTGGGAGCTGAGGTCCATGTGTCTTTAAGGTCCTGGGTTTGAGGAACATTTGTTAAAGTAGTCCAAAAGGTGCTTCTTTTCCACTCATTTTTGTCATATGATAAGCAGTGTTCCCTCTAATTTTTTTTCGGGGTGAGCGGAAAAGTATAGTGTCTGAGCGGCAGTCCCTTTGGCACTGGGCGGCATATAAGTATAAATATATAAAGTAAGTAAGTAAGTAAGTAAGTAAGTAAGTGTGGGCGTGCGCTATCACACATGAGCAAGTTCTTGCATCCATAATTCTATCCTTTCTATGTCTTCCTCCCTCTTTCCTCCCTCCCACTTTCCTTTCTATCTCTCCCTCCCTCTTTTCTTTCTATCTTTCCCTCCCTCTTTCCTTTCTATCTCTCCCTCCCTCTTTCCTTTCTACCTTTCTTTCCCCCTTTCTCCAAGCCCTTCCTTTTCCCTCTCCCTAACTACCCCCTTCTCCCTCCTTTCTATCTCTCCCTCCCCCTTTCTCTCTCCCTTCCTTCATCTTTCATTCCCTCTCTCTCCATCCCTCTTCCATTCTCTCTTCCTTCCTCTCTTTTTTGTTCTTTCTCTCTCCCTCCTTCCCTCCCTCTATGTCTTTCCATCCCCCTCCATCCCCCCTCTCTTTCTCTCTCTCTTGCTGTCTTTCCCTGTCTTTCTCTCTTGCTTGCTTTCTCGCTTTCTTTCTCATTCTCTCTCCCCTCCTTTCTCTCTCTCTCTCTCTTTCTCTCTCGTTCACCACGCCGGCAACAGAGAAAAAAGAGAGAGAGAGAGAGAGATGGAGAGAGAGTGGAGGGCGCCGTTGTCTTCGCCTCTGCCCGGCGGCTCTGCAGTGAAGAGGAAGCAGCCGTGCACCGCCTCCCGGGAGCCCGACTGACTTTTGGAGCCGTTTTGTTTTCGGCCTGGCGGAGGCGGCGCGCGGAGGTGAAGACACAGCGCGCGGTGAAGCTCCGCCTCCCGGGAGCCCAGCCGACTTTTGGAGCCGTTTTGTTTTCAGCTGGGCTCCCGGGAGGCGGAGCGTGGCCGGGCACCGTGTTTTCGCCTCCGCGCGCCGCCTCCGCCCGGCCGAAAACAAAACGGCTCCAAAAGTCGGCCGGGCGCCGTGTCTTTGCCTCCGTGCTGCTCTGCAGCGAAGAGGAAGTAGCCGCGCACCGCCTCCCGGGAGCCCGGCCGACTTTTGGAGCCGTTTTGTTTTCGGCCGGGCGGCGGCTGCGCGCAGAGGCGAAGACACAGCACGCGGCCAAGCTCCGCCTCCCGGGAGCCCAGTCGACTTTTGGAGTCGTTTTGTTTTCAGCTGGGCTCCCGGGAGGAGGAGCGTGGCCGGGCGCCGTGTTGCAGTGGAGGAGAAAGAGAGGCGGAGCGGGCAGTGAGCGGCGGGCGGGTGGGCGGCCAGGTGTTCGGGGGGCAGCCGGCGCGCGCTCCCCAAATCTCCCTGCCAGCCCACCTGCCCGGAACATTCAAAATAAGAAAACCCTTCGCTCTTACTTTGAATGTTCCGGGCGGGTGCGCAGGCAGGGAGATGGGAAGAGCGCGCGCCGGCCCGCACGCCCGCCAGCCTCCGGAGAACGCCTGCCCCTCCCCCCTCTCTTGCAGCGGAGGAGAAAGAGAGGCCGGGCGGGTGGGGGGCAGGGCCGAGAGGCCAGGAGCGCGAGGGGGCTGGAGGCACCATGGAGAGGCAGGTGTGGCCGCGGCTCCCTTCTACTGCCCGCGCCTCCCCACCCGCCCCCCCACCCCACCCCGCGGGCTGGCAGGGGGATGGGGACTGCACGCCCGAGGAAAAAGGTGCGCGCGGGGGTATTTTGGAGCGCGCGCACGCACGTGCGCAGCTTACAGGGAACGGTGATGATAAGTAGTGGGTTGCTACCGGTGCACTAGGGGATGGTGCACTGGTCGCAGCTGCCAGATTGCACAATTTGTGCGTGACTGCTATCGGTGCCAGTCCTATCGGTGCTACCATCTTTTTTTGTAGTTTTGCTTTGTGCACATGCACAGAAGCAAAATCTTACAAGGGGACATCTGTGCATGTGAGATTTTTGCAGTTTTTTGCTTCCATGCGCATGTGTCCCCCTTTGAGATTTTAGTGCATTTTTGCTTCCTGCATATGCGCAAAAGCAAAAACACACTGGGGTGTACATGTATGCACTTGCATACCACACACACAAATACAGGACAACCAAAGCTGCATGCACAGCACACTGGTAGCAGCCAGTGCTAGCAATCCACCCTGTGTATGATGTATGGTTTTACTCAAACCTCTGAAGAAGATTGGTGTCAACCCATGCAGCTGCTTGGCACAATATGCTAGATTTGGTTGGTTGGTTTTCATCTTGAACAGTTCATTATGATAAAGTGGCTTTTACTCCAATCATCCTTCTTCTCAATATAGTATGTGCAAAGCCAGAGAATGGCACAGATTGAGAGTGTGAATGCCGCTGATGGAAAAAAAATCAAATAAAAATCTGTTCTGTGTAACATGTAGTTTGGCACAAAGTCTTGGCTATCTCTTGATCAGCCCTGCCTTTCCTTTCCCTTTCCCTCCCCTCCCCGGAGATTTAACAATGGAAATAATGGTCCCAGTTTTTGTCATAAGTTGAGGATTACCTATAATTGCAGATCTCAGATTTGGATTTGTGATAAACTCCATCTCCGTTTTGAGTCCTTAATGATCATTTCTGCATCTTTTCTCCACAGTACTTGCAATGGGCATGGCGAATGGGACTGTGAAAACCATGTTTGTCTTATCAATGGGGACATGATCGATGCCATCAACAGAGGGAATTATGGGTAAGAACAAAAATTGTATTCTTTGAATTTTATTTATTTATTTTGTCCAAAACATAATGAAGTTTACAGAGGATATGCTCGTAGTTAAATATATCAATGAAAGAGTAGAAGAAAAGATATATGTATAAGATATATTAATGAAAGAATAGAAGAAAAGATATTGGAATAGGAGAGATATATAGAGAGAATTAAGGAGAGACATTAGGACAGGGGACGGAAGGTTCTCCAACCTTTCTGGCTTTGTGGACCAGCAGAGTGGCGCCGGTGAATGGAATGTGCATATGTGTGCTTGCCCACTGCTCACACAAGTGGGGATGCACATGTATGTGCATGTGCTCTCCCACCATTTCTCTGACTCAGTTACAAATATCTCAGTGCCCACCAGTGGTTGGGAACTCCTGCCTTAGATGCTTAAGAGCCTCGGTGGCACAGTGGTCAGAGTACAGTACTGCAAGCTATTTCTGCTGATCCTCGGCTGCCAGCAGTTTGACAGATCGAATCTCAGTAGTCTCAAGGTTGACTCAGCCTTCCATCCTTCCGAGGTGGGTAAAATGAGGAGCCAGATTGTTGGGGGCAATATGCTTACTCTCTGTAAACTGCTTAGAGAGGGCTGTAAAATACTGAAGCAGTGTTCAAGTCTAAATGCTAATGCTATTTAACCCATTCACTAGTTCAGGTTCCCGGAAGAGTCGGACTTTTTGCTTTTCATTCTGAGCTAATTAGCAACCAGGAAAGAGGAAACTAAATTCATCCTACAAAGGATCTAAATGTTACAGCCTGAGATGGCTCATTCTGAGTATATAGCAGATTGTATTCTGTCTTTTTTTAGCTGGAGAGCTTCCAACTACAGTCAGTTCTGGGGAATGACACTGGAGGAGGGCATTCAGTATCGACTTGGTACCATCAAGCCTCCCACATCTGTCATGAATATGAATGAGCTTCATGTAAGTGGTTTCTAATTTATTTGTTAGATTTATTCTGCTTTTCTAGAAGGAACTTCACCTGGGGTGCAGTATCCATCCTCTAGTTTCATCTCTACAGCTATAACCTTCAAGTAGGCTGGGATGATGTGTTTACACAACATATTCCTTGAAGATCTAGTAGTTTCATTCAGGCAATTCATTGGTTCTTTTGAACTTTAGCTAAGGTTTTTGGAAGGGAGAGTAGATGGGTGTTTGTTTGGTTAGTTTGTGGTTTAGGTATTATACAAATTCAGAAAATGGGATAATTCGTAATTAGATCTTCTGTGTTATGAGAACCAAGCTGCACGTTTAGTCTACCATGTTATGTTTTTAGATTGGTTGATATGGTCTATGAGGCCTATGAGTGAAGTATGACTTTGCTTTGATTTTGGTTATGTAAAGATTCAGTGTAGTACATTAGTCCAGAAACTGGGTTACTTAAATAATATTGGTAAGTGAATTGTGGAAATATAAGAACCTGCCTTGAAATTACCCAAATAAAACAAGGAGAGGAGAGGGACATTGTGTTAGCAAATCAAAACGGCATTCCGAGAAATAAAACAACTCCACGCCTGTGCTTCTCACCGGGTAGGATTTATTAACGGCCATGTCTGGATTCGACTGGAATCCTTCCAAGTCTGAGTCCCTTAGATTACATCCAGGTCAAAACCCCATCTCATATCCCCACACCCACAAGTGCAGTCATGAGGGCCAATCCTATGCAGGATTCCTGATTTCTTCCTGCATCTAGAGAAAGGATGTGTGGTGGCATATCTCTCTCTCACACACTCCAAAGCTGTGTCAGGCCAACCTTGGACTTCACATAATGACTTTGGGCCTGACAGGCGGCCTCCCTTCCCACAAAACCCATCTCCTGGAACGATGAATAAGTATAGAGGTTAGTACCGTTCCAAACCATCCTACCTTCCCCCTCCGAGACCCTTTGGCTTGTTCGGATAATTCTTATGGAACTGCTTGACTAACCTATCGGCACTAACATCCTGACTCTTTACCCAGGTAGCCTCCAACAGAGGGCACCCCTTCCAATTATTAGGTACTGCAAATTCCCCCAGAAAATGCGGGAGTCCAAAAATTTTTTCACTTCATAGTAGGGTTCCTCCTGAATCACTACCGGGAAGGGGGCAACTGTGCATGTGGCCTTATGTTGGACCTGATCACCGACTTAAGCAGGCTGCAGTGAAATACAGGTTGGATCCTCCCTAGGATTCTAGGCAGCGCAAGCTGCACCATGACCGGGTTGATTATTTTCACTATTGGGAAAGGGCCCAGGAATTTTGGGCCTAGCTTTTTGCTAGGCAGCCTTAACCGAATGTATTTTGTAGACAGGAAAACTTTATCTCCCACTTGAAAAGGGAGTTGGGGAGATCGGTGCTTATCTGCTTGTTTTTTGTAGGCTTGCGCTGCCTCTATCAGCGACTTCTTGGTATTCTCCCACCCTCTCTTCAGCTTCTCCATCCACTCCACCAACGTGATAGACGAGGGAGGTTCTGTAGGTAGTTCCAGCATGGGAACAAAATCTTGACCACTAGTAACCTGGAAAGGGGTTAGTCCCGTGCTGCCGTGTATAGAATTATTGTATGCTACTTCTGCAAAAGGCAGCAATTCAGCCCATTTTTTCTGCTGGTAACTCACATAACATCTAACATACTTTTTCACTAGGGCATTAGCTCTTTCTGCTGCTCCATTTGTGGAAGGGTGAAACACAGAACGGAGTCCTTGGGTGGAACCAATGGTGCGGACAGATTCTCTCCAGAATCTGGCTGTGAATTGGATCCCCCGATCTGATATGATTCTGCAGGGGACTCCATGCAATCTGTAAATGTGTTTTAAGAATAATTTAGCGAAGTGTCTGGCTGTGGGTAGCCCCGAACTTGCCATGAAATGGGCTTGTTTGGAGAACAAATCGATGATATTCCAAATAACAGTGTTTCCCTTGCTCACGGGGGAGCTCCACTATGAAATCCATCACTATTTCTTCCCAGGGCCTATTAGGGCTGGCTACTTGCTGCAGCAATCCAGGGGTTTTTCCAGGCCGATGCTTTCTGGTGGCACACGTAGCACAACTTTTCACATAATCTTCAACTTCTGCTCTCAGTCTGGGCCACCAGAACTGTCTCCATGCCAGATGCAATGTTTTCAGGAACCCAAAGTGGGCCCCTAGTCTGGAGTCATGACTCCGTTGGAAAATATCTAGTCGCAGGCTGGCAGGCACATACAGCTTGGTTTTCTTCCAAGCCAACCCTTTCCTCAGTGTTAGGATTTCCTTATGGTCGTTGAACCATGGGTCAGTGGGCAAAGCTGAATTCAATTTGTTTTCCCATTCCCCCTTCCCTAGTGGAACCTGTCTCCTGGTCTGGTCTCGGGTGAGGACAGGTGCAGCTTTCTCCGTACTTTCAGCAGGGGGGGAAATACATGGGATGATTGGATGTACTTCTTCCTCTCTCTTGCTATTGTACAGTGGTTTTCGTGTCAGAGCATCAGCAATGAGGTTCTTCCCAGCTGGGATATGTTTCAGTGTAAAATTGAACCGTCTGAAATATTGGGCCCATTGTACTTGCTTAGGGGAAAGCCTCCGAGAGGTTCTTTAATGCTTCCAGGTTCTTATGGTCAGTCCACACTTCGAAAGGAATGGCTCCGCCTTCCAGAAAATGCCTCCATGTTCCCAGTGCTACATGTACAGCAAATGCTTCCTTCTCCCAAATAGCCTACCTCCTCTCGGTGGGGGTCAGCTTCTTGGAAATGTATGCACAAAACAGCAACTGTCCCCTTCCATTGTCTTGTAATAGCACCGCAGCTATTGCCACATTGCTAGCATTGGACTGGATCGCAAACTTCCGCTCAGGGTCAGGATGTTGCCGGATGGGCTCCTTTGCAAAACGTCTTTTGAGCCTTTCAAAAGCCTTTTGGCATTCCATCATCCACTTGATTGTCTGAGATGGTCTGGGCTTAGTAGTGGCTTTAGTAATTCGGTTAAGGGCAAGGCAACTTCTGCAAACTCTGGAATGAATTGCCAGTAGAAATTTGCAAATCCTAAGAAACTCTGTAATTGCTTGTGTGTGGGGGGGGGGAGCTTGCCAATCAAGCACTGCCTTCACCTTGGTTGGGTCCATCTCTATGCCTTCGCTAGATATGCGGTATCCCAAATAGTCTACTGATGTCTGGTGAAATTCGCACTTGGAAAGTTTCACATAGAGCTTAGCAGACAAAAGCTTCTTCAAGACTTGCCTCATCAACTTGACGTAGTCAGGGAAGTTCTGGTTGTAGATAAGGATGTCATCTAAGTACACAAGAACACAGTTGTAGAGGTGGGTGTGTAGAACTTCATTTATGTACTGCATGAACATGGCAGGGGCCCCTTTCAGGCCAAATGGCATCACCCAAAATTGGAAACTCCCTAATGGGCAGTTGAAAGCAGTTTCCCACTCATCCCCTTCCTTTATTCTGATGCGGTAATAAGCCTCCCTTAAGTCCAACTTGGTAAAGTATTTCCCCTTGACTAGATGATTTAGTAAGTCCTTCATGAGGGGTGTTGTACATACTCCTGGTTAGTTGGAGGATGATAAAGAACATGAGGACTCGGATACAGATAGTACAGATAGTATTTATGAATTAGTGGTAGGCCCGGGGTTACAGGTAGTAGAACAGGTGGGAGGCCAGCCACAGGATGTTGCTATGAGTCCAGAATCTAGCGAGGAAGAAACAGACGTTCTCTGGGTCAATCCTAAATTCAGAAGGGTCCAAAAACGTAAGGAACAGGTGTTTGGAAGAAGATATTAAGGGGAGGAATGGGTTAAATACCGGAGTGATGTATTTGGTACGTCAGGGGGCCAGTGGGGAAGAAGGGTGGAGTTTCAATGTTGTAGTGCTAAAATTAAAGGTATTCCCGTTCAACTCCCAAGCGAGCGAATTCATTCTGTGTTATTTTACAGTCATTTCTGCTGTTTTTGCTGGGAGTACATAAATCTTGGTAAACAGAGAAGGCTGGGAGAAATGCATGAGTAGTGAACATAATATACTAGTTGGGAGCAAATATACCTTTGTATTTCCACTCATAAATTAGTTTGATTAAAAAAAAAGATAAAAACAAGGTTTTATCATGGTTAACATGGTTTCTTGATGGTAAAAGATATATTTAGACAGGGGTCCCCAAACTTTTTACACAGGGGCCAGTTCATTGTCCCTCAGACTGCTGGAGGGCTGGATTATAAAAAAAAAACTATGAACAAATCCCTATGCACACTGCACATACCTTATTTTAAAGTAAAAAACAAAATGGGAATGTACTATTTAGAGGGGGGAAGAAGTCTGAAATTCATATATGTTTATGTTTTGTTTTTAATTTAGTTTTGTTGTTTAATATTAGGATGTATTAATTTGTAAAATTGGATTAGAATTTTAGAACTATATAGAATTACATAGGTAAAATTAATGGAAGATACATAGGATAAATAAGGGGTTTATGATATGTACTGTATGGTTTTATGAGTTTGCATTATGAATTTAAAATATACTTAGAAATGTAGAGGATTGATGAAAGTTAATAATAGTAAATGCTAAGTGCCTGAAAAGTAATTGAGCCTGGAAATATTGAATGAAATTATAGAAAAGTAAATATGGAAATATATTAATTGATGCATTGGTGTTCAGATAGATTTTCATAGTATTATTAGATTACTATAATACTATGATAAATATTTAATAAATGAAGATCTTAAAGCATGGATTTATTAATAGTTGTGTTTTTGGTTTTTCTGATTGTTTTAGTTTTAATAGTAATAGATTTTGGTTTTGTTATATTATTAATTTCTTTTAATAAAAAAGAAGGGAATATTTTTTCCTAATTAGGAAAAAGTTGTATAAGGGTTTTTTGTTTCTTTTAAGAAGAATGTATAAAAGGGAGGAGTAGGCATGATGGCCTATCTGGATTTATAAGAGGATAATGATATTAATTGAAATATAAAATAACAGAATAACATAGTGGGAAGGGACCTTATTGTGCCCCAGGACTGAGCCCCAAATAATTACACAATAAAGTGTCTTGGGTGACATCTGTGAAAAAAAATCAGGCGCTCAGGCATGAAAATTTATTTATTTATTTATTTATTTATTTATTTATACATACATACATACATACATACATACATACATACATACTTCTATGCCGCTCAGTCCCAAAGGGACTGCCGCTCACACACTATACTTTTCCGCCCACACCGAAAAAAAATTAGAGGGAACATTGTTTGCAGCTCCACTAACTCAGTCAGGAGCGTAGCCGGAACTCCACCCACTAGAGAGCCGTCCACCTGCTGGAACCGGATGGGTTTTGCTAAAGGCATGGTCTGGATTTTTAACTTCTCCACTAAGGTTTTGCTAATAAGGCATCTTGAGTACCCTGTATCTATCAGAGCCCGTATTTCTTCCTCTTCCCCTGTGGTCATTGCTTTAATCCTTGCTTTGATGATAAATGGATGGATGGGCCTACTCACCATTGGGTCGTCCTCTTTACTGGGCTTCTCATTCCAATTGGGCCTGGTTCCTGAAGGAATAGGGTTTTCAGCTTTAGCAAAATCCTCAGCAGGGCGCAGCTCTGTAGATTGAAAGGCCCAGAGAGGGGCTTCTTCAGAGCCTCTTTCTGCTACCGGGCATGGCTTGAGTTTTGGGGGAGAGAGGGGCATCAAACAGTCTGTCAAGAGGCTTCTTGAAAAATCCTTTGTTGCATGGGGCAGGGGAGGTCCCTTCTCGGCAAGAATTACATCACCCAAGGCAACTGTGGTGGCCTACCAGTCTTGAATGGCCCAGCTGTCTCCCACCTGCAGTTCACATGCCTCTCTCAACTTTGGATCAAGGGCACTTTTGAAAACGTGGACCAAACAGTCCGATGGCCACCCTTCCAGGCTATAGGAAATCGTTTGAAATTCTTCTATAAAATTCTTCACAGGCTTGCCCGCCTGTTTCAATTGGAAAATTCTGATCTCATTTTTGCACTAATTGGCTCATAAGCCCTCTCCTTATGCAATTTAGGAAGCAGTCTGCTGTTTGCAATCAGAGGAGCAGGATAAGGGGGGCCGAGCAGGTTTTGAAATTCCCCCAGAAAGGAATCTCTTTCATAAAATACAGAAAATAGTATAAGGGCAGACTAGATGGATCATGAGGTCTTTTTCTGCTGTCAGTCTTCTATGTTTCTATATGCATGCGGCTGGCCTCTATCTCGCAATTCACTTAGGGAGTCAGCGATGGGGTTGGGAGGGAAGTCTGCATTATTCATTTTTGCGGTGTAGAGAGGCAACTTCAGGGGCCCATGGGGATCTTCAGAAACCCATGGGCATCTCAGTCACCCCCACTCAGGAAGATAGATTGTTTCTGGCTTGTTCTTACCGCTCCAAGTTCGTTCCTCCCCTCTTTACCTTGCAATGTTGACCTCTGTCTGGCTTCTACTGCAGACAGGGTGTGTGTGTGTAGGAAATTCCAATCCCTTCCATCTTCAGATTCTTGGTTAACTCCCTCTGTTCCATTCTTCGGAATGGAGGAGAGTTGGAATTGATGTTAGCGAACCAAAATGGCATTCCAAGAAATAAAACAATTCCACGCCTGTGCTTTTCACTGGGTAGGATTTATTAATGGCCATGTCTGGATTCAACTGAAATCCTTCCAAGTCTGAGTCCCTTAGATTACATCTGGGTCAAAACTTGGAATACTGGTTGTAATCTCTTGAATCAATTACAGGAATGTCAAGAAGATCTGGAACAAAAATATCATGTTTTGGAATCTGTCCCATGAAAGAGAAAAATGCTTTGAACTTTGAGATGTTTTATAAGATACAGCCTTGGGCATCTGCAACCACCTCTCCTGCTGCCTAGGGGTATGGTAATGTGTGTAGGTTCCACCGCTTGTCCCCTTGCACCCTAGGGTTTGGTTTTTTTGTAAATATTTTTATTGATTTTTACCAATAACAATAAAACATACACACAACATATAACAATATGCCCAGTGTTCTAAGTGCCCACCACCCAACAACATTCATTACCCCTCCACCAAAATGGGCACATATTTTGTATATCTTGTTTTAACTCAAGAGCAATATATCTATTTACATATTATAAAGTGATTCCAATTTATTCTTTATTGCTTGGTCTCGAATTCTACTGACCATGTATCCTCTTACATTGTCCCATCAGTTCCTGCAGATCAGTTTCATTGGCCGAATTCATCCTCTTATCCATAATCTCAAACTGGATATGATCCACCATGTACCGATACCAATTTTGTATTGTCCATTTTGTCACATCCTTTCAGCCTAGGACTATTACCACCTGAGCGCTTTCTATCACTGCTTATTTTATTTCTCTAAATTCTCCCATCTCATTCCTTTTGACTAATACTGCCATTTCCTTTGTAATTTTCCATCATATGTTTAGCATCCTATTAGTGTCCTCTTGCATTTCTTTTCAAAAGTTCTGCACTACTGGGCATTCCCAAAACATATGCATAAACATCCCCTTATCTTGACATCCATGCCAACAAGTATTCTTAACATTCTGCTGAAAGTATGCAAGTTGAGTGTGTGTTTGATACCACTCATGTAGTATTTTCCTTCTCATTTCCCTGACCCTTGTATTCTTAATTTTCCTTATATTCTCCACGGTACTCTTCATCTCTTGCATATCTACTTGTAATTCACTTTGCCACATTGCAGCCTGCTTTCTCACCAATAAAAAGATTGCAAAACTTGCTCAAGTTCCTGCTAAATCCTAAATCAGTGATGGCAAACCTTTTTTTCCTCGGGAGCCAAAATTCATGTGTGTGTCCTAACGCGCATGTGCAAGTGCCCACACCCATAATTCAATGCCTGAGAATGGTGAAAATGGCCTCACCCCCCAGAGGCCCCCTGGAGGCGTAAAACAGCCCATTTCTGGTGGGCCAGTAGGCCTGTTTTTCACCCTCCTCAGACTCCAGAGGTAACCCCCCCCCCACCCCCTGAGGCTCTCTGGAAGCTAAAAACGCCCTCCCAGAGCCACAGGTTGAGCCAAAAATCAGCTGGCCGGCATGCATATGCACATTGGAGCAGAGCTAGGGTAACAGCTCACATGCCAGCATATGTGGCTCTGCGTGCCACCTGTGGCACCCTTGCTATAGGTTCGCCATCACTGTCCTAAATCTATTCTGAAAATTGTTGTTTCATTGAGAAATGGACAAGAGAAAACAACATTGTTGGTTGAACAGATCAGTATTTCTCAACCTTTGCAATTTTAAGCAGTCTGGACTTCAACTCCCAGAATTCCGGAACTGGCATGCCAGTTGGGGAATTCTGGGAGTTAAAGTTCTCACAGATTAAAGTTGGAGTAGATGCTCTGCAAGGTAGGGTTCAAAATAGAAAAATGGTAGATGGTAGAAAAATGTTCATGCAATGTAACGTCAACCTCTTTTTTTAATGTGTTTTTCCACAACATATCTAAAAATGTGGAGCCTCAATCATACTGTTGTGACTGCTCATCTTTAACTTTTTACCCTCCTTGTACCACTGCTCTTTTTCCCATTATTGACAAAGGTTGAATCTCCATTCCTGTTGTGAGTGGTCCATGTCCGGCTCAGCTGGTCATGGATTTTGAGGATCAAAATCCTCAAAATCCACTAGCATCGCAGGCCAGTGTTCTTGTCACCCAAGTCTAAGAGGGAGACTGAGGAAGAGTAAGGGACTGAGGGTCAACCATAGATTGCAAAAACCCCAGTTATGGGATTGAGTAAATCAAAGGACGATGGGGAATTAGAGGAGGAGGACCCCCTGTTAGATGTAAGAGTCAGGAGAACATGGTCTAGGCATGAATATCTGAAAAAAAGGGGTTCTTGTCATTAGTATATCTATGAGACACTTGGCCACACCTTGAAAGTATATAAGGGAAAGCCAAAGTGAAAGTAGGCATGATGAACAACATTCCTCATCATGACTGCTGGAGAATCAAAGCCGAGAGGACTTTCTGAGTTCAAATCCTTTTCCTTCATGCCTGTATCATGTTTTGCAAAGTTTTGCAAACGTTTTGTCCATGCTTCCAGAAACACTTCAAGGACTAAGATTTATAGCTCTCTGGCTCACAGCCTGGGCTTTCTTATCTCCAGCCCATTAGAGAGAAACACTGCCAGCATGAAATTCCTTAGAATTAACCAGTGGATTGCATGACTTGTTTTAATAATAGATTTTTGTCTATGATCACATTTTGAACAGCGTGTGTAGCTCTTTATTTTTGATTGTTGCCCTGTCTGGATAGAATAATTCCTAGTTGCCACAAAGGGGAAGAATTAGGGGTGGGCAGCAGGCAGACAGGGTGGAACACAGTTTCACCAGTGGCAATGAAGCTGCGTGCTCAGGTCCAGCTGACTGGTGGCAGTCACTTCCTGGATTACCAGTTTCGGCTCGGCTCTCTTTTTCTTCCCTCTTGCTGCTGCTTTGCACGCCTCGCTTTTTTCCTCTTTCCTCTTTCCTCCGTCCTGGCCTCAGACAAGCTTCCCTCTCTCCTGCCCGACTCCCCTCCAGCCTCATGCAGCCACCTCCTGAAGCCAGGAAGGAGGAAAGAGGAAAAAAGTGGGGAGCGCACCGCAGCAGCAGCAGGGATAAAAGTCGAGCTGTGCCATGCCAAAGCAGTCTGGGCTGCAGTCTTTTTCCTTTGCGAAACCCTCACTCCGTCCACAACTGAGATAAAAAGTCATCGTGCAGCAATAATAACCTTGTGACTCTCCCTTGGTTTTCCAATATTTTTAAATCCCCCCCTCCCATCCTCCTCCTCGGAAAGCTGCAGGGAGACCAGCACCGGCAGAAGTTGTGGGGAGTCCTTTTCCTCCCTCATCTTTTCTCAACAGCTGATTGACATGCGTTCACCAAGCTATCCAGCCTGAGGCAGGGGACGACCCAGGAAGTAGAGCATGGGAAACACGAAGCAAATTGTCACCCCAACGAGCAACACTGGTGAGGCTGTAAGTCGAGGACTTAACAGTTCACTTGAATGGTGATGATCATTCAAGCCACTCCCACCTGGTCACATGGCCGGCAAGCCGCTCCTACCCAGTCACATGTCCCTCAAGCCACACCCACAAAATAAGCCACACCCACAGTGTGGCAGTAAAAATTTTAGCTGCCCATTACTGGGGACAACCATTTTGTGGAAAGGTTTGTGGAATAACAGTGCTTATTCTGGGGGATCTGGCTGGGATCTCAGAATGTTCACAGCCCTTCTTCCCCAGGCATGCTTTTCCTAGGGCTCCTGGGGAAATTGTTGTGCTTATTGAGTAATTCATTCTCTTTCTTTCTTTAAATAAAAAGTTTCTTTATTTAAACATAGACATACATAAACAAAACATTTAAAAACATTGGACATTTCCATATTACACACTATTGGTATTATTATTTACATTTTCATTATCTTCTTTCTCTTTCTTTCTCTATTAGTTTAGTTTATTTGACTGTTTTTTATTTGTTTTGTTTTCTAGCCATTGATAAAATCTCCTCCAAATTTTATAAGAATTTGTCTCATCTTTGTCTTTCAATTCCATTGTTAATTTGTCCATTTAGGTGCATACCATAATTTTCTTCTATTAGTTCATCATCATTCTTTTTCTCTTTTCCTTTGTTTTCTCCAGATCAACATGGCCACTAATGAAGTGCTCCCTTCCCATTTCAATGCTGCTGATAAGTGGTCTGCGTTGATTCATGAGCCTCTCGATCAAGGCAACTGTGCAGGATCATGGGCCTTTTCCACAGCAGGTAGAAATTCTTGGATTCATATGTGACAGCCAGCGCATAGATTCCCAGGACTGGAAGTTTAAGTTTAATTGGATTTGTATGCCGCCCCTCTTCAAGGACTCGGGGCGCCTCACAGCATATAAAAGAAACAGTAATAAACAATCCAATTAATATACATAAAAAACAATCCTTAACATTCTAATTTTAAAAAAACTTCCATTAACAATTCATTCAACAATCATACTAAGAAACATTCATTAGTCATGGGAAACAGAAACATAGAAGACTGACGGCAGAAAAAGACCTCATGGTCTATCTAGTCTGCCCTTATACTATTTCCTGTATTTTATATTAGGATGGATATATGTTTATCCCAGGCATGTTTAATTTCAGTTACTGTGGATTTATCTACCACGTCTGCTGGACGTTTGTTCCAAGGATCTAATACTCTTTCAGTAAAATAATATTTTCTCATGTTGCTTCTGATCTTTCCCCCCAACTAACCTCAGATTGTGCCCCCTTGTTCTTGTGCTCACTTTCCTATTTAAAACACTTTCCTTCTGAACCTTATTTAATCCTTTAATGTATTTAAATGTTTCAATCATATTCTCCCTTTTCCTTCTGTCCTCCAGACTATACAGATTGAGTTCATGAAGTCTTTCCTGATAAGTTTTATGCTTATCATTTTTGTAGCCCGTCTTTGGATCCGTTCAATTTTATCAATACCTTTGTGTAGGTGAGGTCTCCAGAACTGAACACAGTATTCCAAACGTGGTTTCACCAGCGTTTTTTACAGCGGGATCACAATCTCCCTCTTCCTGCTTGTTATACCTCTAGCTATGCAGCCAAGCATTCTACTTGCTTTTCCTACTGCCTGACCGCACTGTTCACCCATTTTGAGACTGTCAGAAATCACTAACCCTAAAACCTTCTCTTCTGAAGTTTTTGCTAACACAGAACTGTCAATACAATACTCAGATTGAGGATTCCTTTTCCCCAAGTGCATTAATTTACGTTTGGAAACATTAAACTGCAATTTCTATTGCTTTGACCACTTATCTAGTAAAGCTAAATCGTTTGCCATATTACAGACGCCTCCAGGAATATCAACCCTTCATCTCCATGCCCCCCCCCATATCAATCTCTTCACCTCCATGCCCCTCCCCCCCCAAGCTCTCATCTCCCTTGCTGGGGGCTTTCCCCTGAACCTTCAATTCTGGTTGGTTCCTCCAGGAGAGGGGAGTCAAAAACTCCAAGCCCTTCTACCTCAGGCTTCTTGGTTAACCCTTTCTTTTCCATTTCTCCTGAGTTTAGTCTCTGCCTGTGGCTGGGAGCAGAGGGATGGGAGTTCAGGTCCCCGAGGAAAAAGGAGTATTGGAATTTGTTGTCAATGCCCCAAATAGCATCTGAGAAATAAATCAGATTCCAGTCCAATTCTCTCACAGAAGGTTCAATTTATTATCAGAGCCATGTTGGTCATGCCATTGCCATTCCGATAGTAACTTCTTTCCAGTACTCCACCCAGGTTAAGGTTCATCCCACATCCCCACACCCACAGTTCATCACGAGGACCAGTCTGAGTGCAGGGATTCCACCGACTTCCTCTTTTGTTCAGTTGATGCAGAATAAAAGATGACCTTGGACTCTGAGAAAGGAATTTGTTGTGGCTAGTAACTATTCTCTCATTCACCTACCCCTCCCAATTCCCCTAATACTGTGCTACTGTGGCAGACCAAAGCCTTTAACTCAACATGATGACTTTTGGCCTGACACTTGATTTTGTTTGTTTGTCTGTTTGTTTGTTTGTTTGTTTGTTTGATAGATTGATTGATTGATTGATTTCTATGCTGCCCTTCTCCTGTGACTCGGGATGGCTTGTTACAAGTAATATAAACATGGTAGAAATCTATGTAAAATTTCAATTAAAATCCCCATAGTTAAAAACCAAACAAACAAACAAATTCAAACATCATGCATCAGACATTTATTTATTGGGTGGGGCAAGGTATTAAAATTTCAATGGCCAGAGGCCTGCTGGCAGAGATGGGTCTTTTAAACTTTATGGAAGGCAGGGAGAGTGGGGGCAGCTCATTCCATTAGGCCCAGGGCCACCACAGATAAGGCTCTTCCCCTAGGTCTCACCAGATGACATTGTCTGGCTGATGGGACCTGAAGAAGGCTAACTCTGTGGGACCTGATTAGCCACCGGGATGTATGAAGCAGAAGATGATCGCATAAGTAATCTGGTCCCATGCAACATAGGGCTCTATCGGTCATAACCAACATTTTGAATTGTGTTTGAAGATTAATTGGTAGCCAGTGCAGCCTGTGGAGTGCTGCACTGATATGCGCATATCTCAGGAAGCCCATGATTGCTCACAAGGCTGAATTCTGTACTACCTGCAGTCTCCAAACACTCCTCAAAGATAGCCCCATGTAGAGAGCATTGCAGTAGTTGAACCTCAATAAGGGCATGAGCGACTGTGAGTAGAGACTCCCTGTCCAGGTAGGGCCGCAACTGGTGCACCAGGTGAACTTGGCGAAAGTCCCCATCGCCACAGCTGAAAGATGATGTCCTAAGGTCAGTTGTGGATCAAGGAGGACACCCAAGTTGCAGAGAGTCAAAAGTCCCCCCCCTCCAAAAAAAGTGATGGATGGATAGATAGGGTTGTCCTTAGAAGGCAAAGCCTACAGCCACTCCATCTTGTCAGGGTTGAGTCTCAGCCTGTTAATATCCATCCAAACCTTTACAGCCTCCAAACACCGGCACATTACTTCCACTGCTTCACTGAGTGGACACTTCGTCTTTCTACTTAGCCTCGATTGGCTTCTGAAAATCTCTTAAGCATCTGCAGGGTCTAGAGCAGTGATGGTGAACCTTTTTTGGTTCTTATGCAAAAAGTGTGTGTATGCTTGTGCTAGCACATGTGCAAATGCCCACACCCATTCCCTCCCCTCCATGCATATGCCCCTGTGCTGTCTTGTGCATGCTCACAGCCCCCCCCCCCCCCATCCCCACGCATGTGCACAGGCCTCACTGAAGCCTAGGACAGTGAAAAAAATGGCCAAATGAGCAAACCAGAAGTTCCCAAAAATTGATTTCTGTTTTGCCCATTAGGTTGTTTTTCACACTCTGGGGCTTCAGGAAGCTTCTCTGAAACCTCTGGAGTGCAAAAAAACCAGCACAACGGTAAACTGGAAGTCCATTTTTCTGAACTTCTGATTTGCTCTTTGGGTGGTTTTTTGCACTCTGGAAGCTTCAGAGAAGCTTACCTGAGGACAAAACAGCCTTTCCCCAAGATCAAAAATCAGATGGCTAGTGTGTGCATGCATGCTGCAGCTGACCTAAGGCAATACCTCACGTGTCCTCTGATATGGCTCCACATGCCACCTATGGCACAGGTGCCATAAGTTCTCTAGCATGGATTTAGGAGATACAAAATGGATATATTTTGCCTCAGCATTCTCAAGCACAATCTGATTCCATTTTCTCATGCTTTTGGGCCTGCTTTTCAATGTTTTTGTCCCTCTCTTTACTGGCCCTTTTCCTGTTCTTTAGTCCTGGAGCCGAGTCTCCACTCCGAGTCTCCGGAGAGTGGCGGCATACAAATCTAATTAATAATAATAATAATAATAATAATAATAATAATAATAATAATAATAATAATAATAATCTGTAGCTGAAGAGTTGGATACCAGAAACACAACAGGTTCCTAACAACAAGTTTATTTTTTCTTTCTAGCAGTGGCCTCTGACCGGATCTCAATCCACTCCATGGGACACATGACACCCACTTTGTCCCCCCAGAACCTGCTGTCTTGCAACACTCGCCACCAACAAGGTTGCAATGGAGGCCGTGTGGATGGAGCCTGGTGGTACCTGCGCAGGAGGGGGTGAGTGGCCAATGGTCCTTTTCTGTAAATGAGCTTGGGACAATTTTGACTTTTCCATGAGACCAGCAACAGGGAAATAGTGAAAGGGAGGGACATGCATTTGGGACTTTGGGATGCTCCATCATTGGAGGTCTTCAAAAAAGATTAAACAGTCATTTGTCCAGGGTGGTGTAAGGTCTCTTTGGACAAAAGGTTGGACTAGAAGATCTATAATGTCCATTCCACATTGTTGTTCTGTATTCTGTACAACAATCCTTGGTTTCCTGCAGACATTTAGAAGAAAGATTTTTGGAGAACATAGGGTAGAGCAGTGTTTTTCAATCAGTGTGGCATGGCACACTAGTGTGCCGTGAGACATGGTCAGGTGTGCTGTGGGGAAATTAAATATGGGTCCCCAAACTATGGCCCGCGTGCCGGATACAGCCCGCGGAGGCCATTCATCCGGCCCACCCCCAGCTGCCTCCGTCCGAACATAAACATTCCTCTCACAATCCCTCCAGCTATCAGTGACAGGAAGAGTGGAGGCACAGGGAAAGCTTACTGACCAATCCCCTTCTAAGATTTGTCCCCGCTCGGGCTGCCACGCACTTGTCATTGTGTGGCCGCAGCGAGTAGTTGAAGCTGCTACTCCTCCCCATGGTCTCGATTTCTAATCCTGGTCGGGACTGGAGGTAAATATTGCCACCACTAGATGAAGCCTCAGCCCAGGTTTCACACTAAGTGAGTATTAATACATTTAGAAACTATATTATTAACTATATGTATAATATGTACTGTGTTAGAGTGTCATTTTGTGTCATTTTGGTTGGTGGTGTTGCCCCAGGATTTTGTAAATGTAAAAAATGTGCTGGGGCTCAAAAAAGGTTGAAAATCACTGGGGTAGAGGGTAGCCAGCATATGACTCTATGGTTCAATAGCTTTGAACAGTTGCTATTTTTCACCACGATCTTCAAGTACTGTTAAGCTAGCTCATGAACAGTTTGATCTTTAGAAGTGAGCCTGTTATAAATACATCTTAACCGCTGTAAGAATTTAATAATTGGATTTCTATGCTGCGCCTCTCCGAGAACTCGGGAATTGTATTCGCACAATATTTATGTATGTATGTATGTATGTATGTATGTATGTATGTATGTATGTATGTAGTTAGTTAGTTAGTTAGTTAGTTAGTTAGCTAAGTTAGTTAGTTAGTTCATTAGTTAGTTAGTTCGCTTCAACTCCTGCAGAACTTGGAAGAAGCGGATTATCTAGACCAGTGTTTCCCAACCTTTTTTGAGCCGCGGCACATTATTCATATTTTCAAAATCCTGGGGAACATTGAAAGGGGGGGTGGAGCGGGGGGCGGGGGGGAGGGCTAAAGAAAAGTTTGGACAAAAAAACCCTCTCTCTTCCTCCCTTTCGCTCTATTTCTCCCTCTTTCTCTCTTTTCCTTCCTTCCCTTCTTTCTCTCTCTCCATCCCTCTTTCTTTCTTTCTCTTTTTTGCTCTCTTTCTCTCTCCCTCCTTCCCTTCCTCTATGTCTTTCTCTCTCCCTTGTTCTCTCTCTCTCTGTCTCTCTTGCTATCTCTTTCTTGCTTTTCTCTCTCTCTCTTGCTCTCTCTCTCTCTTTCACTGTCTTGCTATATGTCTCTTTCTTTCTCTTTGCCTCTCTTGCTATCTCTCTTTCTTTCTCTTTCTCTCTCTCTGTCTCTCTTGCTATGTCTCTCTTTCTTTCTCTCTCTCTCTCTCTCTGCCTCTCTTGCTAAGTCTCTCTTTTTCTCTTGCTATGTCTCTCTTTCTTTTTTTCTCTCTGCCTCTCTTGCTATGTCTCTCTTTCTCTCTCTCTTTCTCTCTCTCTCTTCCTCTGCTTCTCTTGCTGTCTCTCTTTCTTGCTCTGTCTCTCTTTCTCTGCCTCTCTTATATGTCTCTCTTTCTCTCTCTCTCTCAGCTGACTGCAAGCAGGAGCCCTGACGGCGGCAGCTGGACGTGGTGCTGGACACCGTATATGCCAGGCCCGCAGCGCCAGCATGTACGACGTCCAGCAGCACGTCCAACTGCCACCGTCAGGGCTCCCGCTTGCAGTCAGCTGAGAGAGAGAGAGAGAGCGCTCCCTCTCGCCGCCGCCATCTCCCCGCGACTGCCGGCGGCCGCTGCAGCCATCCCCCCCCGCTCCTACCGCCAGTGCCCTCCCGCCAGGCCACAAAGGACACTTGCCGCCGACGCCAGAGAAGTTCCAGCTGGGCGGGGCGCTGCCGGTACTTCCGTCCTGGGGCTACCGCTCGCAGCTGTCCCTCGGCTCCTGCTCGATGCCACGGTTTTCGGCTCTCCTGCTGGGCTCCAAAGAAGGAAGGCGGGAAAAAGGCGAAGAATGGAGCTCTCCTTCTTCCTGCCTTCCTTCTTTGGAGCCCAGCAGGAGAGCCGAAAACCGCGGCATCGAGCAGGAGCCGAGGGACAGCGGGAGTCCCAGGACGGCAGCGCCCCGCCCAGCTGGAACTTCACGGCACACCCAGCCCTGTCTCGCGGCACACCAGTGTGCCGCGGCACACCGGTTGGGAAACGCTGATCTAGACCAGCTGTGTGGGCGCACATCCACGGCGCAGCTTAGAAGCAACGGTGGCCGGCGCCCTCCCAGCGGGCCCCAAAAGCTCACTTGCCGTCACCGCAAGGGAAGCTCCAGCCAGGCCGGGCTCGCAGCACACCTGACTAGGTCCCGCGGCACACTAGTGTGCCGCAGCACACTGGTTGGGAAACACTGATCTAGACCCATTTCAATCTGGTTTCAGACCCAATTACAGCACAGAAACAGCTTTGGTCGCACTGATGGATGATCTCTTGTGGGCCCAGAATATGGGGCACTCCTTTATCCTGGTGCTTATTGACCTCTCAGCAGCTTTTGATGCCATCAACCATGGTATTCTTCTGTAACAGCTGGAGAGGTTGGGAGTGGGGGGCACCGTTTTACAGTGGTTCTCCTACCTCTCTGGCTGATCACGATCAGTGTTTGTGGGGTTCCTCAGGGTCAGTCCTTTTTTTTTAAATAATATTTTTTATTACTTTTTAACAAGTTTAATATACACACAACATAAAACAGTGCATAGTGAAATGTGCCCACCACCCCGACACAGACACATACCCCACCACCAATTGAGGGTGTTTCTTATATAATACACTTTGACCCAAGAGCAATACAGTGATCCCCCGCTCGTTGCGAGGGTTCCGTTCCAGGAGCCCCCGCAACGAGCGGGTTTTCGCGAAGTAGCGCTGCGGAAGTAAAAACACCATCTGCGCATGTGCAGATGGTGTTTTTACTCCCACAGCGCTAGCGAGGAGCCGAAGATTGGGGGCGGCGCGGCTGTTTGCCGCCGGCATGGAGGGCTTCCTAGCAGCCCCCCAAACCCGGGTTGGAGGTCCGGGGGGCGCTGGCTCTCGGCGCTTTCGAGCTGAGTCCGGGAGCGAATTCGTTCCCGGACTCAGCTCGAAAGCGCCGATAGCAAGCGCCAAGGAACAGCTTGTCTCGGCGCTTTTTCGAGCTGAGTCCGGGAGCGAATTCGCTCCCGGACTCAGCTCGAAAGCGCCGAGACAAGCCGTTCCTTGGCGCTGTCTCTCGGCGCTTTCGAGCTGAGTCCGGGAGCGAATTCGCTCCCGGACTCAGCTCGAAAAAGCGCTGAGACAAGCCGTTCCTTGGCGCTTGCTATCGGCGCTTTCGAGCTGAGTCCGGGAACGAATTCGCTCCTGGACTCAGCTCGAAAAAGCGCCGAGACAAGCCGTTCCTTGGCGCTTGCTATCGGCGCTTTCGAGCTGAGTCCGGGAACGAATTCGCTCCCGGACTCAGCTCGAAAAAGCGCCGAGACAAGCCGTTCCTTGGCGCTGTCTCTCGGCGCTTTCGAGCTGAGTCCGGGAGCGAATTCGCTCCCGGACTCAGCTCGAAAGCGGCGAGAATGAACGGCGTGGGCTGGCGAAGGGCGGGCGGCAGCGAGGAGTTTGCGTGGGCGGTGGGGAAACTCCTCGCTGACGCCAGCAAGAGGGGGAAGACCCAGGAAAGCCGCCCAGCAGCTGATCTCCCGGTTGCCATCTACGCATGCGTGCCCATACACGCATGCGTAGATGGTATTTTGACTTCCGGGTTGAAAAATAGCGAAGTACCCTGTTCGCAATGGTTGGGGACGCAATAAACGGGGGATCACTGTATATCTATTTACATATTATAGAGTGATTCCAATTTATTTCTTATAGCTTGGTCTCGGATTCTACTCATCATATATCGTCTTACCTTGTCCCACCGTCCCATCAGTTGTCTCAATTCAGTTTCATTATCCAAATTTATCCTTTTATCCATAATTTCAAATTGAATATGGTCCACCATGTACCTATACCAATTTTGCATTGTCCATTTTGTTGCATCCTACCAACCCCAAACTATTACCGCCTGAGCGCTTTCTATTGCTGCTTGTTTTATTTCTCTGAATTTTCCCATTGCATTGCTTTTAACTAGTACTGCCATTTCCTTAGTGATTGTCCATTGTATATTTAGCATTTTATTGATGTCCTCTTGCACTTTTTGCCAAAATTCCTGCACTATCGAGCATTCCCAAAACATATGCATAAACACTCCTTTATCTTGACACTCATGCCAACAAATACCCCTGTCATTCTGCTGAAAGTGTGTGAGTTGAACGGGAGTAAAATACCACACGTAATATTTTCCTTCTCATTTCCCTGATTCTTGTATTTTTAATTTTCCTTATATTTTCTACTATATTTTCCATCTCTTGTACCTCTACTTGTATCTCATTTTGCCACCATTTAGTCAATCCTTCAATCGTGTCCCCATCTGACTGCACTAGCAATTTATATATATCGGTTGCTTGTGCCTTTATACCCTCACTTTTTTCTCTTATTATTTTCTCTAACCCTGTCTCCTCCCTCAATAGTACTTCTTTATTCTCCCTTCCATTAATATATTTACATATTATTATTTGTAGCCACCTTCCCTTACCTAACCACCATTCTATACAGTTTCTACTTGGCCTGCCATCCTTCTCATATAACTGTTCTATCTTAGTTATCCCTCTTCCCTTCAACTCTCCCATAACCCTATTTAAATTCATTTCATTATCTCTATTTATTACATAAAGTGATGACAGTTTAGATTTATATAATCCTATTTTCCCCTGCCATTTTTTCCAAATTTCCATAGTCCCTTTCATGGGATCTAATAACTTACCTAAGTCGCTCCTGTTCCACTTTGTAAAGATTAATTCTCTATTCTTCATCCCATTTATCTGTTTTTCCAATTTCACCCATTTGTTTTCACCTAATTGCAACTCCATTAACCTTTTCATTTGAAAAGCTTCCCTATACAGCTCCAAACAAGGAACTCTCCATCCCCCGTCTTTTTCATTCGCAATTAATCACTTTTTCCTTATTCTTGGTCTCTTATCTTTTCAATCCAATAATTAAGTTTTTTGTCCCACTCTTTAAACTTACATGCTGATAGCCCCCCCCCCCCGACAGCACCTGAAATAGGTACATCATTTTGGGAGCTATCATCATTTTTAAAGCTCTTATTTTAGAGAGTCTCCTTAGCTTTTTCTCTTTTCAGCTCCTCATCTGTTTCAACATTTTCCTCCATATTAATCTATAATTCACCTCCTCAATTTTCACTGGGTTTTTCAATAACCAAATTCCGAAATATTTAATTTTTTAAAGTCCTAATTTCAACCCTGATTCTTTCCTGATTTCTATCTGCTCTCTCGGACCTGTATTTAAACACATAATCTCTGATTTTTCCATATTAACCGACAGTCCCGATTCCTGTTTAAACTCTTGTAAAATATTTGTTATACCTTTAATCATCTCCATCGAGGTCTGGGTCAATATAATTGCCTCATCTGCAAATAAATTTATTTTCATTTCTAATTCCCCTATTCTATATCCTGCCCAGGTGTAATCTTGTCTTATCTTATTAGCTAAAATCTCTATTGCTATTACAAATAATTTTGGAGATAAAGGACATCCCTGCTTGGTGCCGTTTAATATTTTAATACTCTGCGTTCTTTGTCCATTCACTCTTATATACGTTTCATTCCCTTTATAAATCTCTTTTATAATTTCACAAAATTTCCCCCCCCATATTTAATTTCTTACATAATTTATATAAATAGCTATGGTTAATGTTATCGAATGCTTTATACACATCTAATTTCAAAATTCCCAATTTCCTTTTAGTAACGGTAGCATGGTGCATCACATTTATTACATTTCTAATCGGTTCACTTATTTTCCTTCCCTTCACGAATCCGTATTGATCCTCTTCAATTATTTTTGGTAAAATATTTTCTAATCTATTTGCCAATATTTTCATAAATATTTTATAATCTTGATTTGCCAAACTGATCGGATGGTAGGACCCAGGCTCCCTTAAATCTCGACCCATCTTCGGAATAGTAACAATTTCTGAAAGCTTCCATGTCTGCGGGATATCACGATTTAACAATATATTATTGAACAGTTTCCCCAAATGTGGCAACAATACATTCACATAAGTTTTATAAAAATCCCCTGTAAACCCATCCGGGCCCGGTGCTGTGGCTTGTTTTAACCCTCTAATTACTCTAGTAATTTCATCTTGTGTAATTTCTGCATTCAAAATTCGTTTATCTTCTTCACTTACTATTTTCCCAACCTTGAGGACTCCTATCTTCACTTGCTCCTCTTTATAGAAATCTTCATAATATTTTCCCATTATCTTCTCTAACTGCTCAGTACTATATCTAACCACTCCACCTTCCTTCTCTATCTTTCTGAATTCCAACCTCTTCAAAATTAACCCTCTGATGAATAAGAATCGCTATATCTCTACTATTTTGCGTTACTCTAGATTCAAACACCCATTTCCAATTTCTATCATTAATCAATTTATCCCTTCCTCCCCGTCTTTTATGTGTTTCTGTCAAAATCATAATATCCACCTTATGTTGCTTAGCCATCCTTAATATCCTAAAACGTTTCAAATCCGATCCCAAACCATTTACATTTAAAACCATTATCTTATACTCAATCATAATATACCAAAATAACCCTTTTCCCCTCTTGTATTGCCCTTGGATTAATTTTTCCCCTTTCCCTACCCCTGTAATTCCCCCCAACGTGCCTCCCCCCATGCTCCCCCCATCAAGTGGGTGAGGACAAGAAAACCCCTTGTCCATTCATGAGGCACATTCTCTTGATTGTGTTCCTACCCACCTAGCTCCTCTTTCAACCCCTTTTATTAAAATAAAAGAGGAATATTTCCCTCCCAACCTCCTTTCTCTTTTAGCTAATTCCTTCTTTAACTTTAACTTCTTTAACCCTCCTCTTTTCCCCCCTTTTAAACTTCCCCCACAGAATAACAAATATACAAGGATCCCAGCAACATCTCCAAGAAAAAAAAAAGTACAAAAAGACAAGGAGCGCCAAACAATATCACTTTCTAGCTTTCTTCTCACGCTGAGATTGTGTTTTTCTCTGCTCTCTTCTAATGGCCTCCACCTGCCCAGTTAACTACTTCAGCTGCTCTTCCCTTTGTCTTTCCTCCTCGTCTGGGATACTATGACTGTCAAAAGAAATCCTCTCCTTCTTGTGCTCCAGCTTGTGCTCCAGCTTCTTCAAACTTAATCCCCAGTTGATCTAATAAAGCCTTTCCCTCCTCCAATGTACATGCCCTGTACATTTTATTTTCTTGGAACACCAAAATAGCAGCTGGAAACCCCCAAGTGAACTTTTTTCCACTTTGATATAAATGGCTTGAAATTGGTCTTAAGGCAGCTCTCGCTCTCAGAGTTTCCCAAAAGAGATCCTTCAGAACACTTATCTCATTTCCATCGTGTTTAAGGCAAGTAGAAGTCTTCAAAGACTTGTAAACAATCTCTGCTTTTTTTTCACTGACGAAGGCCATAACAATGTTTCTTTGCCTTTTTGTCTCTTCGTGATGCAACCCAGTGCACTCGCAATATATCTTCCAAGCTGACTTGAACGCCTGCTTGCTTATTTATCCAAGCAAAGACTGCTTCCATTAAGTTTGAATCAGAAGCAAAGTCGAATCTGAACCCATGCAGAGGCAAATTTCTTCTTCTCTTCTTCTCCAGATTAGCAATTCTATAATTCATTTGTTTAATTAATTCATCATGATCCTTCGCTTGTTTTTCAACTTTATGTATCTTTCCAGCAGAAGATTCCTCCTCCTTTTTAATCAATTTAACTTCTGAAGCCAGATCTCCAATTGTTGTTTCCACTTTAATAAATCTCTGCTCAAATCCAGAACAAATGTCCAGCAATTTATCCAGTTTTTTTTCAATGTTCGCTAAGCTGGAAACTTCTTTTCCTTTTTTTCCCTCCCTCCGCCATTTTAAGATTTATTGTACTCACTTATCACTCCCTCGTTATAGTGAAAGAATCTCCGTCTTTGCTTAAAACCATAAATCTTTAATTTCTCTTTGATGTCCATAGATTCCTTTTCCTCCTATTCTCGTTCAAGAAGGATTTATAATATTTTTAAGGGGAAAGAATTCCCTTTACATAATATATTAGTTCGGAGCTAGCAGTGAAGCCCCTAGAATTCCAATCGGCACATGCACAATCCAGACATTCCTCAGGGTCAGTCCTCTCTCCTCTCTCCTCTCTCCTCTCCTATTCAATATCTACATGAAACCACTGGGTGAGATCATTCAGTGACATAGGATGAGTTACCAGCAATACGCTGACGATACTCAGCTGTATATCTCCACCCTGGTGTGAGTGATCCTTGTCCACCTCAGGTCATGCCTGATTCTGAAGACAATGAGCCAAGCCCCTCAAGATATCCTGGGCCAGGAGGTGTCAACCTTGCTGTGGTTCTACATGCTATGTTTCTACACTCCTACTACACTTCGGTTGCCATGAGAAATGGGGGGGGGTTTGGGGTTTTGGGAGGGGAAGATTTCAGGAGGCTCTGTTAAGTTTCATTTTCCTTGAAAGCAGGTGACCAGGAGGAGACCATTAAAAGTTGCATTCCATAAGCCTGACATGTTGTGAAGATGCATCTACCTCACAGATATGGATATTAGGGATTTGCTATTCTCCAAAGGGGGGTCAAGTGGGCTACTTTGATATGTGCTTGTGTCGCGCCTTTTTCTCAGTCTTTGCTTCACTTTCGTTGCTTTCAGTTCTGATTTTTGATAAATTCACTTTTGAAGTTCAAAATGGACTCTGAGCCTTATTTTTCTTAAATTCCGATTGAAGCAGCTGGCATTAAGCAAAGACTGCAGTGAACAGTCATTCCCGGAGAATTGTTTTCTACCGGGGACTGAGCAGAAATTTCCCATCAGGAGAGTGGAGAGGAGCACTCAGAAGAAGATACCAGCTTAAGGAGCCCTCCCTCTCCCATACTCCAAAAAGAGGAAGACTCAGGTCAGAGTGGAGACGACCAGCTTCAAACCGAGCAGCCACGGAGAGCCCCCAGATGGTCTATGGGTGTCGGAGTAAGTCGCACATCTGAAGGTGAACCTCTTTTTTCTGATGCAAATGTGACCCACCGTAAGAAATGAAAGAACGGGGAGAGGTCAGCCAGGAGGGGCTCCTGCTAGCTGAGTTGGTGACAGGCATCAGAGAAACCCTACAATTAGTGGAAAGGAAGAGTTACTGATTCCTAGCAGACCCACAAAGTGAGGAGGAGGGAGAGGACGAGGCCTCATCAGGGTCTTTGAGACAGAGGGGGCAGCAGACAGCAGCAGCCCAACCCCCCCTGGTGCAGGCGCAGAACCCCCCAGTGCAAACACAATGGGGGGAGGGGAAGCTCGCAGGCGAAGAATTCCGGATGCGGCCCACCTAGCGCAGAGATACGATGGCTCACCAGGGGGCCTAAGGCATTTCTTAGCCCAAGTGAACCAGTACATGGAGGATTATGAAGGGGAATTCCCTAACGACCTGGCCTGGTTGAGGGTGGTGACCCGAGCTCTCGGGGGAAAAGAAGCTGACTGGATGATATCGCTTCACGAACAGAGGGACCCCTCCTTGAGCAATTTTGAGGAATTTATGACAGCCCTCAGAGCCCACTAGATCCTCTAATGGAGAGGAAAGCCAGAACCAAGATAAAAACCCTGAAGCAGGACAGGAGATCAGTGAGTGACTCCACTCAAAAGTTCCGTGAGCTGATGGCCTATGTGAGTACATACCCAATAGGGATCCTTATGTAATACTATATGGATGGCCTAAATGATGAGATCTACCAACACTTCAAAGTGAGAGCAACCCCTAGAAATCTCAGCAGATGATTTCAGCTGGCAGCGGAGGTGGAGGTCAGCATGAGAAAAGTTCCCGTTCGGGGGGGGGAAGAGGCCCAAGGAGAAGCGGCGGGTCAGGGCTAGAGAAACCTACAGCCTGTTTTCGATGTGGGAAAGAAGGTCATCGTGCAGCAGAGTGTCTTGCAAAACCTATGCTGAGGGTGACCGCTACTGATGGAAAGAAAACAGAGCAGCACTTCAAGAAAACCCCAGATGCCAGGCAACTGAGAAAGGAGACCACAGATGTGGCCCCCCCCAAAGGGGAGGAGCTGGGACCTCCGGCCAGCCTGCTTGTCGAGGACAGTGAGCCTGAGGAAACTGTTTCGGTAAGCCCCCCCCCCCAATGTGTATACATTCCCATTACACTGCGGGACCCAATGGGGGGGACAAGGGGAACCATGTCAGCCCTTTTGGATTCGGGCTGTACCAGGAATCTTATGTCCCCAGAAGTAGCAGAGACTATGGGCCTTAAGTTACGTCTCATGAAGAATCCCATCTCTTTTTACTCAGCTGAATGGGACAATGGCTGGGGGAAAACCAGCCACATATGAGACTGAGATCTTAATAATGGCAATGGGGTCCCATCAGGAGACTATACAAAATATTGTGGGACCCCTGATGGACAATGCAATTATTTTGGGATTACCATGGTTGCAAAAATGCAACCCCAATCTCAACTGGCACACTGGAACTGTAACTGTCACTTACAGAGGGGAAAGGGAACTGGGGTTTGTTTTGGCAGAATTGGGCCAGAGGAATTCTCCTGCCGTGGAGAAAATTGAAGGAGAGGAAAAAATCCCTAGGGAATATTGGGACCTCAAAGGAGTATTCAGCGAAAAGGAGGCAGATAAATTACCACCCCATCGGGCCACTGACTGCAGCTTTGAGATACTGCCAGGGGTTAAACTGTCAAAACCAAAGATGTACTCCTTGACCCCTGAAGAACTGGGAGAGCTGTGCAGGTTTATTGACAAAAACTTAATGAGGGGTTTTATTCAACCTGCCAGACCACAAATGGCAGCCCCCATTCTCTTTTGGGAAAAGAAAGATGGGTCACTAAGAATGGTAGTCGACTATTGAAATCTGAGCACAATTTGTGTGTACAATATTGTCCCCTTATGAAGGACATGTTGGCTTATTTAGCCAAGGGAAATTTTTTCACAAAGCTGGATTTGCATGAGGCCTACTATTTAGTTCATATCAAAGAAGGGGATGAATGGAAAACAGCTTTCAACATTCCCTTGGGTTGTTTTCAGTTCCAAGTGTTCCCATTCGGCCTAAAAGGGGCACCAGGGTGTTCATGCAATTAATCAATGAGGTGCTACATGAACACCTATATAAAGGAGTTTTGATCTACTTAGATGACGTTTTAGTGTTTTCAGAGACTTTAGAAGAACATGTGGCCCTAGTCAGGTGTTAAAGAAACTGAAAGCCGCAGAACTGTATGCAAAACTATCTAAGTGTGAGTTTCATCAGAGCAAAATTGACTATTTGGGCTATTGCATCTCACACCAAGGGGTAGAGATGAATCCGAAGAAAGTGAAGGCAGTTCTGGAATGGGAGGCCCCACGCACCAGAAGGTGCATACATAAGTGCACCTTTGTGCCTACCGTTCCTGTCCTAATGTCTTTTAATCTTTTCTATCTCTACTTTATACTTATATTATGTTAAACATATTACAATACAATACTATATTTGTATGACAAATAAAATAAATAAATAAATAAATGACAGCCATGGACCTGACTCAAGTAGTACAGGGTCCGACTCATGAGATGGGGGCACACACTTGACATGATATTTCTCTCAGAGCAATTGAGCAATGGTCTGGGACTAAGGGGCTTAGATATTCTACCTTTGTCATGGTCAGACCATTTTCTACTACGGCTTGACTTTTTTTTAAATAATTTTTTTAATTGGTTTATTTACTAAATTAACAACAAACAAAAAATAATTAAAAGAAAACGTGCCCAACACCAATAAAAACCCCACCACCATTTAGGGGGTTAAATTATTTACAATAAGTTTCAATTTCTTCCTTAGCTCCGGTTTACATTTCTTTACATACAAAAAGTGATTGGAATTTATTTTTCGCATTGTCGTCATAAATTCTACTTAAAATTTAATTTTTCACCTTATTCCAGCGTGCCATCAGCTTCTCCAATTTATTTTCATCAAAGTTATTTAATCTTATTTCCATAATTTCGAAGTGGATGTGATCCATCATGTACCAGTACCAATTCTGGATTGTCCATTTATTGCTATCCTTCCACCCTAATACCACTACTGCTTGAGCGCTTTCCAAAGCTGCGGTTTTGATTTCTTTAAATTCTCGTAATTCCCCATATTTAACTAGTATTGCTAATTCTTTTGTAATTATCCAATTAATGTTTAGCATATTATTTATTTCATTCTGTACTTCCTTCCAAAATTTTTGAACTTTAATACATTCCCAGAGCATATGCATAAAAACTCATTTTATTTGGCAACCATGCCAGCAATTTCTTTCCCTTTCCTCTGGAAGTGTGCTAGTTTTACCGGCATGAAATACCATTTATGTAAAATATTCCTTCTCATATCTCTTATTCTTGTCTTCTTTATCTTATGTATATTTTCTACTACTTCTTCCATCTCGCTTTCATTAATCTGTAATTCATTTTGCCAATATCTTGTTATGCCTTTAATCACTTCCTCTTCCACTTGTAATAACATGCTATAAATATTACTAGCCTTTAATCACTTCCTCTTCCACTTGTAATAACATGCTATAAATATTGCTAGCCTGTCCTTTTGAATCATTAATCTTTTCTTTCAATATTTTCTCTAGACTGTTTTCTTCTCTCAAAAATGCTTTATTCTCACTTTTATTCAAATATTTACATATTGCATTAATCTGCAACCATTTTTGTTGTCCCAACCACCATTCGAAGCGAGTTCTCTTAACTCTTCCATCTGTCTCATATAATTGTTCTATTCTCATTATACCTTTATCATTTAATTCCTTTATAACTCTACCTAGGTTAACATAATTATTTATATTCAAAACATGCAACGTTGATAATTTTGAATTCCTATTTGCTAATTTCCCTTGCCATTTTCACCAAATATCTAAGGCTGCTTTCAAGCGATCGGCTAATCTATTGATTTCTATTTTACTCAATTTTTTTAAATAAAATCTCTTTATTTTTAATATTATTAATCTCCCTTTCAAGTTTTACCCACTTCTTTTCTGTCAATAATTGTAATTCCATTAATCTTTCTATTTGAAATGCTTCTATATATAATTCTAGACTCCGACACCCCCATCCTTCATATTTTTCTCTGGCAATCAGCCATCATTTCCTTGTTCTAGGTTTTTTGTTTCCTTCAATCCAAAAATTCATTTTGTTATCCCATTCCCTTAATTTTACTCCTGGGAAGGTACCTGGTAAAACTTGGAATAAATACATCATTTTTGAAATAATCATCATTTTAAGAGCTCTTTTTTGGCCATTTTTTTCAAACTCTTATCTTTCCACTTTTTAATTTGCTTTTGCATTTTTTTCCATATTAAATTGTGATTTACCTCAGCAATTTTATTTGGGTTTTTGAATAACCAAATTCCTAAATATTTCATTTTTTACATCCTAATTTCAATCCTGAAATTTTTCGTATCTCGATTTGCTCTTTGGGACCTGTATTTAAACAAATTATTTCTGATTTCTCAATATTAATTGAAAGACCTGATTGGTCTTTAAATTCTTGAAGTAAAACCATTATTTTTTTCATCATTTCAATGGGGGTTTCAGACAATATTATGGCATCATCTGCAAAAAGATTTAATTTCAATTCAAGTTTTCCAATTTGGTAACCCTTCCAGTCCTTATAATTTCTAATTTTATTTACTAGAACCTCAATTGCCATTGGGAACAACATGGGGGAAAGTGGGCATCCCTGCTTAGTTCCATTTTGAATATTAACTTTCTCTGTTCTATTTCCATTTACCCTAATGTAAGCCGTATTATCCTTATAAATTTATCTTATAATTTGACAGAAATTTTCTCCCATATTTAATTCCTTACAAAGTTGAAACAGGTAATTATGATTAACTTTATCCAATGCTTTATACACATCTAACTTTAAGACGCATAATTTCTTTTTGGTAGTGGTAGCATGGTGTAACACATCAACAACATTTCTAATTGGTTCATAAATTTTCCTTCCTTTAACAAATCCATATTGGTCTTCACCAATTATTTTTGGTAAGATACTCTCTATCCTATTTGCTATAATTTTCATAAATATTTTATAATCCTGATTTAATAAACTGATGGGGCGATAGGATCCCGGATCTAACAAATCCCGATCTGGTTTTAGGATAGTAATAATCTCGGATGTCTTCCATGACTGTGGAATATTAAAGGTTTGAAGTATGTTATTAAATAATTTCTCCAAATATGGTAATAATTAAATCACATAAGTCTTGTAATATTCCCCTGTAAATCCATCTGGGCCTGGAGCTTTAGCAGGTTTCAACCCATTAATAACTCTAAAAATTTCATCATTTGTTATTTTCCCATTTAATATTTGTTTGTCTTCTTCGGTTAGTTTCTCCTTAACCTCTATATTTTGCAGAATGACTTGATCTTTTTTATATAACTTTTCATAAAACTCTTTCATTATTTTTTGCAATTCGTCATTACTACGTTTTATTACACCTTTTTATCCTTTAATGCAGCGATGCAACATTTTTATTTTCTTTTTTAAAAATAATTTGCCATTTGTTTCATTGATTTGTTCCCCCATCCCATAATTTTCTGCTTTACAATCAATCTCATTTTATTCCATTGTTGTTCATCCATAAGTCTCAGTTGCTTCTTTTTAATTTTTAATAAATTATTCCACTCCCTATTTCTTGTGATTCTCAATCTTTCTTGAGTTAACTCTATTTCTTTAATTAGCTTTTTCCTTTCTACCTCCCTTTTTTTAAAATATAGATTTCAGTACTAATACAATTCCCTCTCATAAAGGCCTTATGTGCATCCCAAATTATTGATTGCTTCATATTTCCCGTATCATTTATTTTAAAATATTCAGTCAATTCTTTTTGGAGTTTCAATTTATCTTCTTCTCTTACCGACACAAGAGGATTATATCTCCATATTTTTTGTTTATTATTTAAATCAAATACAATCACTGCTAATAATGGGGCGTGGTCTGATAACCAAATGCTTTCAGTTTCAGCTCTTTTAAAATATGTATTCCCAGTTTTATTCATTAATATATAATCAATGCAGCTAAACTTATTGTGCCTAGCTGAATAAAACGTAGCTCTATTTGTCGCTTCGGCATGAAGATCCAACATACCTAATTTATTTAAAGGCAAATTATTTTTTCCCTGTTTCCCTGCTGTCAATTCAATATTAAAATCACCTGCCAGAATCACTATGCCTTCTGCAAAGTTATTCAATTTGCGCTTTGTATTTAATATAAATCGCTTTGTATTTGCATTTGGGGCATACATTACTACTAATGTTATTACCTTATTATTCATTTTTCCTTTAATAAACAACATCCTTCCCTCCTTGTCCCTTTTAATCTGAATTGGTTCAAAGGGAACTCTTTGGTGTATTAATATCGCTACTCCTCTGCTTTTAGTATTCCCCCTAGATTCATATATCCCTCCCCAGTCATTACAATTAATTAATTTATCTTCTCTTTTCCTCCCTTTATGTGTTTCTGATAAAAATAAGAAATCTACTTTTTTGTCCCTAGCCAGTTTCATAATTCTGTTTATTCTGTGACGACATTCCATTCACATTTAATGACATCAAAATCCTTTCACCCATTCCTTTCAGATACATTTCTCTCCTCTGTAAAGCGAAGCATATTGGAAGATTCTTCATTTGTAGTTTTAAACCCCCACCCAGGTGCCCCTCCCTCAACATTCACCCGAGGGAGAATCAATGGAAAAAAACTCCATTGGCTCCGAGAGGCACCCATGGCTTTGCTATCCCTCAAGTACGCTCTAAAAAATCACCCATTTAAGTAACAAATAGTGATCCTCAACCCCCCCTCTATTCCTTCCTTTCCCCTTATTAAGTATTGAAAGGAAAGAGAGTACCCAAGAAGCTAATCAGCTGGGAACAACAATGCCAATTATACCATCCAGTGCTTATTTCTTTCTTTGACGTGTAGCTCACCCCTCCTCCTTCTTTCCCTTCTCTCGGAGTAAAGCTAGTTCCTTTTCTAGTGCAAAAATTCTCTCCTCCTTCACAGACTCTTGGCTGGTAGGATCTCCTGTAGATAAATCACGAGTCACATCTCCTGTTCCTTCTCCCACATCAGCTCCAGTTATCTCCTTTGTTGACGTTGCCTGCTGATTCATATCCGGATTTATTCCCAACTGTTGAAGCATTTCCATTCCCTCCTCCAGAGAACTTGCCAGATAAGTTTTGGTACCTTTGAAGACCAGAATCGTAGCTGGGTGTTTCCAAGTAAAACGAACATTGTTCTGAAAAAGCAGGTTCGCAACAGGTCTCATCTGATTTCTTGCAAGCAGCGTTTGAGCAGACAGGTCTTTCAAGACATGGACAGGAGAGCCTTTGTAATGGAGATTAGGAGTTTGTTTAAGCTCTCTAAAAACTTCTGCAACCCTCCGCTCCAAGGCAAATCTTACAACAATGTCTCTTTGATTGCCTAAGTTCCGAGGACCGTAGACACAATGAGCTCTTTCAAATTCATTCAGATCCACTTTAATTTTGTTTTCTAGGAGCCATTGGTAAATCAATTGAATTAAATTCTTATTTTCAGCAAAATCCTGCTTAAATTCGCTCAAACGTAAGTTTGATCTTCTTTGCCGGTCTTCTAAATTGTTTATACGTTGCTCTTGTTTTTTTCTATCTGCTTCAAGTCTCGAGATCCTTGCCTCCTGATCTTTAGATTGGACTTTTAATTCATTCATACCATTTGTCACTTCTTTCATGGCTAATTGCATGTCTTTGAGTTGTTGTCCTACATTTGCAAATGCCTGAAGGAGTGTATCCATTTTCCCCCCCAGATCTGGAATAGTCGCCATTTCCCTGTGTCATTTTTACTCACTTTTTTAACAGTGAAGTTCTGGTCTGTAACTCCTCTTTTTAGCTGATCCCAGCAGGTTTTCCAAGTCTCTTTTAAATTCTCTACCTCTCAGTCCACTTTTCACCTAGTTTGAGAGGGCTGTTAAGGATTAAGATTTGTTTTCTCTAATCACATCTGGAGAGCGTTCCGTGGGAGCATCTACTCTCGTCGCATGCACAAAGTAGTACAGGGTCCGACTCATGAGGGGGGGGGCACACACCCGACATGATATTTCTCTCAGAGCAATTGAGCAATGGTCTGAGACTAAGGGGCTTAGATATTCTACCTTTGTCATGGTCTGACCATTTTCTACTACGGCTTGACTTGAAGACTCCAATCCTCCCCTGCAGGGAAGCGGAACCAACTAGGTGGTTCTGCCCCAGACACCTGATGGAACCTGAGAGCTTTCAGACAGCACTTGGGGTTTTACCAGATTCACTCATACACAGTTTAGCAGAGTCCCTTGCCATGGCCTGGAACAAGGCTGAGACAGAGGCTCTTGACCGGATTGCGCCATTGCAACCTCTCTGTGGCACTAGACCCCAGAGAGCTCCTTGGTTTACCAAGGAACTCTGGGAGTTGAAATGCCAGAAGAGAATCTGGAGAAGTGGTGGAGGGAAATCAAATCTGAGTCTGATTGAACACTTGTAAGAGCTCACATTAAGACTTACAAAGTGATGCTCAAGGTGGCAAGATGCGTGTATCATGCCACCTTAATTGCATCAGTGGAATCCCACCCGGCCGCTCTGCTTTGGGTGACCTGCTCCCTCCTTAATTGGGGGTGGTGGTTGGGGAGCCCTTGCAGAGTAGTGCCAAGGAATTTAACTCCTTTTTCACTGATAACGTCGCTCAGATTCGGACGAGCCTTGACTCCGATTGGATTGCAGTGTCGGCTGATGAGTCAGTCAAGGTTACTGGGTCCCATCCTTGTCCATCTGTCTGGGAGCAGTTTGGCCTGGTGACACCTGATGAAGTGGACAAGGCCATTGGAGCTTTGAATTCCGCCACCTGCTGACTGGATCCATGTCCCTCTTGGCTGATATAGGCCAGCAGAGAGGTGAAACAGAGCTGGGTCCAGGAGATTGTTAACACTCCTTTGAGGGGGGTTCCTTCCTGGCTCCGTACAAGGAGGCTCTTGTGCACCCCCTCCTCAAGAAGCCTTCCCTGGCCCCAGCCATGCTTAACAACTATCTTCCAATCTCCAACCTTCCCTTTTTGGGGAAGGTTGTTGAGAAGGTGGTGTTGCTCCAGCTCCAGCGGTCCTTGGAAGAAGCCAATTATCTAGGCCCTCAACAGTCAGGATTCAGGCCCAGCTACAACATGGAAACTGCTTGGGTCACACTGATGGATGATCTCTGGCGGGCCCGGAATAGGGGCTTGTCCTCTGCCCTGGTGCTTCTTGACCTCTCAGCGACTTTCAATACCATCGACCATGGTATCCTTCTGCGCCAGCTGGAGGGGTTGGGAGTGGGAGGCACTGTTCTTCAGTGGTTCTCCTCCTACCTCTCCGGTTGGTTGCAGTTGGTATTAGTGGGGAGTCAGAGATCGACCTCTAGGTCTCTCCCTTGTGGGGTGCCTCAGGGGTCGGTCCTCTCCCCCCTGCTATTTAATATCTACATAAAACCACTGGGTGAGATCATACAAGGGCATGGGGTGAGGTATCATCAGTATGCTGATGATACCCAGTTGTACATCTCCACCCTATGTCCAGTCAGTGAAGCAGTGGAAGTGATGTGTCAGTGCCTGAAGGCTGTTAGGGCCTGGATGGGTGTCAACAGGCTCAAACTCAACCCTGACAAGATGGAGTGGCTGTGGGTTTTGCCTCCCAAGGACAATTCCATCTGTCCATCCATTACCCTGGGAGGAGGAGTTATTGACCCCCTCAGAGAGGGTCCATAACTTGGGCATCCTCCTTGATCCATAGCTAACATTAGAGCAACATCTTTCAACTGTGGCGAGGAGGGCATTTGTCCAGGTTCACCTGGTGCACCAGTTGTGGCCCTATCTAGACAGGGAGTCACTGCTCACAGTCACTCATGCCCTCATCACCTTGAGGTTCAATTACTGCAATGCTTTCTACATGGGGCTACCTTTGAAAAGTGTTCGGAAACTTCAGATCGTGCAGAATGCAGCTGCAAGAGCAATCATGGGCTTTCCTAGAAATGCCCATGTTTTGTCAACACTCCACGGCCTGCACTGGCTGTCGATCAGTTTCCGGTCACAATTCAAAGTGTTGGTTATGACCTATAAAGCCCTACATGGTATCGGACCAGAATACCATCAGGACTACCTTCTGCCGTACGAATCCCAGTGACCGATTAGGTCCCACAGAGTTGGCCTTCTCTGGGTCCCATCAGCAAAACAATGTCATCTGGCAGTACCCAGGTGAAGAGCCTTCTCTGTGGTGGCCCCGGCTCTCTGGAATCAACTCCCCCTGGAGATTAGGACTGCCCTCACCCTCCTTGCCTTTTGCAAACTCCTGAAAACCCACCTATGTCACCAGGCATTGGGAAATTGATATACCCCTAGCTGTTCCAATTTATGTATGGTTTGTCTGGTTGTATGATTGTTTTTATAAGGATTTTTAAATTGTTTTTAATATTGGATTTGTATGTTATGCATTGTTGTTGTGAGCTGCATTGTTGTTGTGAGCTGCCCTCATATCTACTTCATAGAATCTTTTCTGGTTCAGTGATTCCAAAACAAAATTATATCCCCTCCTTAAGATTCCCACCCCGTTCTTCATTTATTGTGCTTTATAGGAAAAGGAATGGGAAGGGGTACCCCACCTTTTGTGTTCTATGTGTCTACTATCTTCCATTTCCCCCCACACCTTCTCCATCTTTCTGTGCTCTATGTGTCCACTACCTTCCATTTTTCCCCACCCCACTCTGATTAATCCCCACACACCTTCTCCATCTTTTTGTGCTCTATGTATTATTTATTATTATTATTATTGTTGTTGTTGTTATTATTATTATTATTATTATTATTATTATTATTATTATCATTTATTAGATTTGTATGCCACCCCTCTCCAAAGACTCGGGGCGGCTCACAACAATAATAAAAAAACAGTATAGACAATGGAACAAATCTAATAATAAGAATTATATAAAAAAAGCAGCTGTTAAAAAACCATACAACACATACATACCAAACATAAAATATAAGAGAGCCTGGGGGAGATGTCTTAGTTCCCCCATGCCTGGCAATATAGGTGGGTCTTGAGTAACTTGCGAAAGACAAGGAGGGTGGGGGCTGTTCTAATCTCCGGGGGGAGTTGGTTCCACCCCCCCACCCCACTCTGATCAATCCACCTTCTCCCTCTTTCTGTGCTCTATGTGTCCAATACCCTCCATTTTTCCCCACCCTACTCTGATCAATCCCCCACACCTTCTTCCTCTTTTTGTGCTCTACGCGGACAGTAAGAGCCCACAGAGTTGGCCTTCTCCAGGTCCCATCTGCCAAGCAATGTTGGTTGGCAAGACCTCAGGAAAGAGCCTTCTCTGTGGCGGCTCTGATCCTATGGAATCAACTGCCCTACCGATCTTCCAGAAAGCCATTAAGACCTGGCTTTTCTGGCAGTCCTAGAATTATATTGACTGTAGTGTGTGTATGGTTCTTTTACGATATTATTATTTTATTAAATTACTGATATTTATATATTCTATTTACTATTTGTTAGCTGCTCTGAGTCCATTTTGGAATGAGCGGCATATAAATACAATGAATGAATGAATGAATGAATGAATGAATGAATGAATGAATGAATGAATAAATAAATAGTTTGTTTGTTTGTTTAACTTTTAAGCTGCCCAACTCCTTGCAGACTCTGGGCAGCGTACAGTCATAATAAAACAATACAATATAAAATGCAAAACAGTAAACAATATAACAGACAGTAATAAAATAAATAGTTAAGAACCCCAAAATGTCACATTCAACCAACAAGCATTGGAAACAAGGATGGGCACCTACCCAAAATACAATTATAAAAAAGATTCTTGATTGTGCAGAGCTAGATAAATTGACTATTGAATTGAAGGGAAAAGAAGATTTGGAATACTATAAAACATGGGACCTATTGTATGAAGGAAATAAAGGAAATGAAATTAATATGTTAAACACTAGCATTATTATTAATATTAGGATAGTAAGGACAAATGAATGTAATACTGTATTATATCAATAATACTGTAGAAACAAGTATACTATATTTTATTTATTTATTAGATTTTTATGCCACCCCTCTCTGTAGACTTGGATGTTAGATGTTATAATTAAGTTTCTTAGAGATATAAAAGCTATAAAAGCTTTTATAGAGATATAAAAGCTATAATATCAAAAGAAATAGTATAGTAAATAAGCATAAAATAAGAGTCGATATATGTATCGTAAAATGTAATAATGTATGTATAAATGTATGTATAAACTGTATGTTTAGTTTGTGGTGGGGGGTTGTGTTTTTTGTATAATGTTTGTTTGTACTTTTACTTTTTCGTATTCTTTTTAAAGATTACATCCAATAAAAAAAAAAAAAAGGAAACGAGTCTGCACTCCAAAACACCTCCAAACCATTCTCTTTTCTCCCTTGGGTCTTCTAGGGTGGTGACTGATGAATGCTATCCCTTTACCAGCCAGGAAAAGGAGGGCTCCCTTGCCAGTCCATCTTGCATGATGCATACCCGATCCACTGGCAGGGGGAAGAGGCAAGCCATAGCACGTTGCCCCAACTCACACACTGACTCCAATGAGATCTACCAATCCACACCTGCATATCGTCTCTCTTCAGATGTAAGTCGTGCCTTTCTTCTTATTAAATCTACGGAGTCTATGGAGAGGGGTGGCATACAAATCTAATAAATAAATAAGTAAATAAAATAACATGCTGGTAAAATTTGGGGGAGCGGGGTCAGGGAAATGGAAATAAGATCATATATTGCTATTCAATTTAAGTAGAGCAGTGGTCAGCCAATCAAATGCCTTTATTATAATCTTTGACCAATCTTTACAATAAGAAGAGTATCATAAAAAAGCGAACTAATTTTACATCTTCTTCGTACACTTTCTCTTCATCCTTCTGTCGGCAATCCAATCATACCACTTTTCTCATATTATACATAATAATCTCAATCTTTTTGTCGTTAAGTTCTGTTGTTAATTTGTCCATCTCCAGGCATTCATTTTTAAAAAAATTATCAAACTCTCAGTGGGTGTGTTTGAATTTTTCCAACATTGTGCATAAGCAATCCTAGTTGCAGTTGTAATTAGAAAATATTGTAAGTTAATGTACAAAATGTATCAGTAGGTAAAAGGCTGTAGATCTGCTTAAGACACTATTGTGATATATAGAAAGCAAAAGATGTGATAAAGACAAAATGTGAACTAATTTACACCAACAATTTGCTAATGGAGAAAGAAAAATTAATAGGAATAAAACAATATCTCTAATTAAAGGTTTTGCCAACAGCAGTGTTTATTCTTAGTTTTTAGCGAAACTGGACCATAGTGAATAGGTTATCTTAACAATGACAGTGTTAGCTTAACAACTGTGATAGTTATTTAACAACCACCGCTATTGCTTAAAAAACACAATAATCACTTTACAACCATGGTGTTAACTTAATGACTGCCTCAAAAAAGATAGTAAACTCAGACGGGGGGGGGGGGGGGGGGACACAGTGGGGTAATGAAAATGGAGCTCCACCCCAGAGTACCCAATTTGCACTAAAAGATGTTGAAAGAAAATCAGGGCATCCTGCATAAGCCACACCTACAGTGTGGTAGTAAAAATTTTGGTAGCCCTTCACTGGGTAAGTCACATGCTTTATGACCATCACAAATTTCGACTGTGATGGGCAGGTTCCCTTTATGGTCCTATGTTGAGGGCTACCTGTAATCAGTGGCTTAACTCCATTAAGATTGGGATGCACCAGGCTCTATTTTGGTAGGACAATTAGCTAATTAAGCCCAGCAAAGCAAGGGACTCTGGAATGCCCCTTAACTAACTTTTTGTATATCTGAAAATCTGTGATGAAATTTTCGGGAGAAAAGTGAAGAAGGTTAAGGGAGTCCTTGGTAATCTCCTTTATTAAATAATATCAGCATTATTACATATTGATTTTCAGTTTAACCAAGCACTCCCTAAATTTGGAGTATTATAGCACGCATCAATCTTCTGACTCTAATCATAGGGGCTGATGATGAGGATGATGGCCACTGGGAAGCATCAAGATAGAAAAATATGTTAATAGGGTCAACCTGGCCAGAACATAATGTCTTCATGTAGAGAGAAGTCATGAGAAATAAATACTGTAATTGCTTTTGATTCTCTGGTGATCTAACGTCTGTTGTTTGTTTGTAGGAGAAGGAGATCATGAAGGAGTTAATAGAAAATGGACCTGTGCAAGGTGAGGGGGCTCTCTGAAATCACCCAGCAGGGTGGAAAGTCACATAAGGGAGAAATGATTTGTGTTGAAAGACAGTGGCTGAATTGCCCCTTTACTAGTGGCCAATATCTGCTACTATTTTTTAAAAAATGATTTATTTCAAGAGTACTAAGAATCCAGATATTGCTATATAAATAATCTTGCAATGCCAGTGAGCATGATTACATATCGATTTTCAGTTTAACCAAGCACTCCCTAAATTTGGAGTATTATAGCACGCATCGATCTTCTGACTCTAATCATAGGGGCTGATGATGAGAATGATGGCCATTGGTAAGCATCAATATAGAAAAATATGTTAATAGAGTCCTCGGAGAGGGGTGGCATACAAGTCTAATAAATTATCATTATCATTATCATTATGATGATGAGCCGGAGTGGCACAGCAGGTAGAGTGCTGTACTGCAGGCCACTGAAGCTGACTGTAGATCAGCGGCTCAAGGTTGACTCAGCCTTCCATCCTTCTGAGATAGGTAAAATGAGGACCCGGATTGTGGGGACAATATGCTGGCTCTGTTAAAAAGGGCTATTGCTATTCATGGCACTGGACCAGAATATCTCCGAGACCGCCTTCTGCCGCACGAATCCCAGCGACCGATTAGGTCCCACAGAGTGGGCCTCCTCCGGGTCCCGTCAACTAAACAATGCCGGTTGGCGGGCCCCAGGGGGAGAGCCTTCTCTGTGGCGGCACCGACTCTCTGGAACCAACTCCCCCCGGAGATCAGAACTGCCCCTACTCTTCCTGCCTTCCGTAAACTCCTCAAAACCCACCTTTGCTGTCAGGCATGGGGGAATTGAAACACCTCCCCTGGGCACGTTGAATTTATATATGGTATGCTTGTGTGTGTGTATGTTAGTATAGGGGATTTTCTTAAATTTATAATATTTTAATTAATTGAATTATGTTTTGGATTGTTTTTTCACTTGTTGTGAGCCGCCCCGAGTCTTCGGAGAGGGGCGGCATACAAATCCAAATAATAAATAAATAAATAAATAAATGTTGTAAGCTGCCCCGAGTCTGAGGAGAAGGGTGGCATAAAAATTGAATGAATGAATGAATGAATGAATGAATGAATGAATGAATGAATGAATGAATGAATAAATAATCTCCCTCACAAAAACTTAGGAAGGTTGCCAGAAAGAAAATCAGAAGGCCTCTGCCCTAATGTTCACTAGAACATAATGGTTTTAAATTGGAAATAATCCAGTTGCTGGAATCTATTGGCTTCATCTCAATAAATCTTGCTAAAGAGAACTCCGTGAGAATTGTGCATGGAAAGAATCTAATATTTTTTTTAAATTTAACCTATTTATTTTCATACAGACATTCTAATTTTCTTTGTAACAGCCTGCTTATGATTTGGTGAACTTATGCTCACTTATAATGGAAAAGTTTGCAGCTACCTATTTACACAGCGGCCTCTCAAATCTTAAGCTTCTTAGAAAGCAACAATCCACTTTTCTGTTCTCCAGAAGGCAAAAGGAAATATCCTTGAATTGGTCTATAACAGCAAACCAAAAAGACAACATAATATAAAATAAATGAAGGAGTCAAAAGATATCTCTTTTTTTTAATGGAGCCATTGTTAGCCATTCCATTCTTTTAATGGAGCCATTCTCATCACAGGCTATCATTGGATTCCCACAACATGCTGAAGCCTGAACCTGGCTGAACAAAGGTAGGGTTGTTGGACTGTGAACAGTAGCTATGATCACAGACTATGTAGTGAACAAAGAAAATGAATCATGTGGATCTGATTCATACAGCAAGTTGAAATGCAAGGTTGCTTCTCAAAATTCATTCAATAACAAACCTTTCACCTGGTCTAGCTGTAATTTTTTTCCCCGATATGAAAGAATAAATTATTTTGGCTGAAAAGTCAAACATGACTTTGCTGGAAGCCATAAGGAGGGTCGGAAACACAGTAAAGTTCCCACTCTAGTTTTCACAAGCACAATTATTACAAAAACTGGCAAGAACTGGTGGTGCTGGCCTGTCCACATTTAACCAGATTATTTAATTTAAGTTTCATTCAAGTGTGGAAAGCTTACATCTTTTTTAGCTTGGTCCAGCTTAGCAATTTATGTGAATATAGCCTTTATGAATGTTTCCCTTTGAACCACAAAGCTTCTTCCACACCACTTTTAAGCAGGCTGGGAAAGAAAGTGGTGGCACCTAGCAAGGCTCGGTTGGGCTCAAAATTAACCAGGATTTAACTGCTTATCATTTCAGTAGGAAATGGTAAATACCAGAGCAGTCTACCAAGGAAATGCCAAGGAAGCCAAAAGAACAAAAACTCCAGGAAGAAAGTAATAAGAAAACATTTCTGTACTGTTATTAAAAACTTGTATGGACTTGCACAGGAGGTCACCAGAAAAGGAAAAAGAGCAACACTATGTCTGGACAGTAATTTGCAGCCTTAGTAATCAGGACCAACAATGAATCAGGAAACAGTCCAGACATGCTTCCAAAACCTCTCAAGGTTAAATACCACTAGCATTATGGCAACTCAAAAGGAAATTGGGGAAACAAACTTAATGTTGGGTTCAGATACTGAAGAGGCAGGAGACTGGCAGTGAGACTACAGCTCTTGATTGGTTATAGTGAGCAAACATCAGCCCCTGCCTGCTTTTGGCAGGGGTTTAAATAGGGAGTGAAAACTTCCCGGCTTCTCAGGTCATAACACTTTCAAACCTGCTGGATGCCCAAAGCTGTTTCTTGCATGCTATTTTAATACTTTCAGGTTGGAACAGTCCCAATATTTCTGTGATCCTCCCATCCACTCCCTCTGTGCCTCTTCCTTAAGTGGCCATCCTTAACTTTCCAAGATTGAGTTCTTATGAGTTGAACTGTTGAATGTTGAAGAGCACAGGGCCCAGGACTGAACCCTGCCTACGTTCTTCCATGGGGTTCAGTCCTGGGCCCTGTGCTCTTCAACATTTTCATCAATGACTTGGACGAGGGAATAGAAGGGCAACTGATCAAATTCGCAGACGACACCAAGCTGGCGGGGGTAGCCAATACCCTAGAAGACAGGCTCAAATTACAGAAAGACCTAGACAGACTAACACAGTGGGGCCACACCAACAAAATGATGTTTAACATCGACAAGAGCAAAGTCCTTCACCTAGGCAGAAAAAACCCTGGACACACATACAACCTGGGAGAAACCCCTCTTAGCAGTAGCGATTGCGAAAGAGACATCGGAGTCTTGGTGGACAATCAACTAAACATGAGCCAACAATGTGCAGCAGCAGCTAAAAAAGCCAACACAATCCTAAGCTGCATCAACAGGGGAATACACTCCAAGACCAGGGAAGTCTTAATACCACTCTACTATGCCCTGGTCCGACCACACCTGGAGTACTGTATTCAGTTCTGGTCACCACACTTCAAAAGAGACATTGAAACTCTTGAGAAGGTGCAAAAAAGAGCAACCAAGATGATTAAGGGATTGGAAACCAAGACTTACGAAGAGAGACTGAGGGAACTGGGCATGGATAGCCTAGAGAAAAGGAGGGCCAGAGCGAACATGATAGCAGTCTACAAGTATACGAGGGGATGTCACCGAGAGGAGGGGATCATTTTATTCTTCAGGGCACCAGAGGGCCGGACGAGGAACAACGGCTGGAAGCTGACCAAGGAGAGATTCAACATGGAGATAAGGAGGAACTTCCTGACGGTCAGAGCGATCAACCAATGGAACAACCTTCCAGCAGACATTGTGAACTCCAACACTCTGGACATTTTTAAGAGAAGATTGAACTGCCATTTGACTGGTGTACTATAGGGTTCCTGCTTGGGCAGGGGGTTGAACTCGATGGCCTTCATGGTCTCTTTCAACTCTAACAATAAATAAATAAAAAACTGGGGAAAACCAGCCATCTTGGAAATTGGGATAGAAGATACCCTAAGGTTCAGTTATGGGTGATCTTTAGAAGCTTATTTGTGATTCATCTTAAGAGGGCTAAACTCTGCTCTTCAGCTTTCTACCACTGCATGAACAAAGGGTATAAAATGTTATGTCTGGTCAAGCGTCATTAAGCTTGAGTAGCTTGAAGGGGAAGGCAAGATACCACAACTGCCACCAAAAGGTCACATTTTTTCACCATAACTGTTCCGATCTCCAGCTAAAGCCACTGGTAATTGGAATAAAGGATTGCTAAATGCATATATTTGTAAAACACCACATCATCTTTATTTCCCTTTCCCTTCGTGGGCAACGCGAGAGGTAGAATGGCATGAAGCGGCACAGGTTCTTGGGTTTGGGTGTACAGTGATCCCTCGAGTTTCGCGATCTCGATCTTCGCGAAACGCTATATCGCGATTTTTCAGCAATTGTGACCATCTCGATCTTCGCAAACGCTATATCGCGATTTTTCCCACCCGATGAGGTCACTCTCTTCCTTCCTTTCTCATCTTTCTTTCTCTCTCTCTTTCTCTATGTTGCTTCTTCCTCTCTCACACTCTCTTCCTCCCTCTCTCATCTCTCTTTCCTTCTCTCTCTTTCTCTCCCCCTCTTGCTCTCGAGTGGCCGCCTAGCAGCTGATCTGCTCGGCAGCGCAGCAGCAGCGAGGAGCCGAAGATCTTCGGCTCCTCGCTGGTGCTGCGCTGCCGAGCAGATCAGCTGCTAGGCGGCCGAAGGAACCTTCCCTGGGTCTTCCCCGCCGCCTCGGATCCCGCTGATGCCTGCCCGCCGTTTGCCGCTTGCCCCGTTCGCCCGCCGCTCGCCTCGTTCGCCCGCCGCTCCCCTCGTTCGCCCACCGCTCACCTCATTCTCCCGCCTCGTTCGCCGCTCGCCTCGTTCACCCCCCGCTCGCCTCGTTTGCCCGCCTCGTTCGCCGCTCGCCCCGTTCACCCGCCGCTCGCCTCGTTCGCCCGCCTCATTCACCCGCCGCTCGCCTCGTTCGCCCGCCTCGTTCGCCGCTCGCCTCGTTCACCCCCCCGCTCGCCTCGTTCGCTCGCCTCGTTTGCCCGCCTCGTTCGCCGCTCACCTCGTTCACCCCCCGCTCACCTCGTTTGCCCGCCTCGTTCGCCACTCGCCTCGTTCACCCCTGCTCGCCTCGCTCGCTCGCCTCGTTCGCCCGCCTCGTTCGCTCGCCCCGTTCACCCGCCGCTCGCCTCGTTCGCCCGCCGCTGTCGGGACACCCCCCACCCCAGTACTTTGAATCCCGCCGCTTCTGCTGGATACGGGCGATGGGGGGGCGAGCTGCCACAGCCCTGGCTTCCGCGCCGCTCGTCCCACCCACCGCCCGTATCCAGCAGAAGCGGCGGGATTCAAAGTGCTGGGGTGGGGGGGGCTGTCAGGACAAGGAGCGAGGGGGCTGCGAAGGGGCGCACGCGGCAGAGCTCCGGCGGAGGAGAGGTGGCGGGGAGAAGCTCTCTCTCCCTCCCTCCCCCCCCGGAAAAAAGAAAGCAGCCCCAGCCAAAGACGCCCAGCGAGAAAGAGGCCTCTGGGCCGACTTTTCTCGGCTGCGGCCCACGCCCGGCTCTCTTGGCAGGCAGAAGCAACAAGTCCGGCGCGGAGGCTTCTTTCTCGCTGGGCGTCTTTGGCTGGGGCTCCTTTCTTTTTTCCGAGGGTGGGGGAAGAGGGAGAGAGAGGTTCTACCCACCACCTCTCCCCACCGCCTCACGGGGGTCGCGTGAACGTGCTACATACATTGCATCCCTGGGCAATGGGGAAACCCCAAGACCAAACTGAAACCGGGCGGTTTGGACTTCACATTCCTCCAAGTCACTTCGCCGCTCGTGTCCTGGCTAAACCGGGCGGCAGGATACAGGCTTTGAGTTATTGGCTACGGGGGGAGAAGTAGGACTTTCCTAACTCCCTCCCCCCGCAGCTAAAACTCAAAGCCTGTATCCTGCCGCCCGGTTTAGCCAGGACACGAGCGGCGAAGTGACTCTCCTGCCTCTCTTGCAGCGGAGAGAAGCGGCAAATAGCCCAGCCCTTCCCCCAGCGGCTTCACCGAGCGCTTCGGGAAGGTGCCGCCTGTCTTCGCTGTAAGAAAGGCAGGCGCATCCAAAGCATGCGGGGAAGCGGCTGGGGGAAGGGCTGGCCATTTGCCGCTTCTCTCCGCTGCAGGAGAGGCAGGAGCAACCAAAGCAATGTTCCAAAGTGGTCTCCGGGAAGAGGAAACGAGGCGCAAGGCAGCGCGTCTGCAGGAACGGGTGGTGGGGCGCCGTTGTTGTCTTCATGGCGCAAAGCCACACAGTCCCGGATCGCTTGCTTCCAGCTGGCCGGGGAAGCAAGCGATCCGGGACTGTGTGGCTTTGCGCCATGAAGACAACAACGGCGCCCCACCACCCGTTCCTGCAGACGCGCTGCCTTGCGCCTCGTTTCCTCTTCCCGCTTCCCGGAGACCACTTTGGAACATTGCTTTGGTTGCTCCTGCCTCTCCTGCAGCGGAGAGAAGCGGCAAATGGCCAGCCCTTCCCCCAGCCGCTTCCCCGCATGCTTTGAATGCGCCTGCCTTTCTTACAGCGAAGACAGGCGGCACCTTCCCGAAGCGCTCGGTGAAGCCGCTGGGGGAAGGGCTGGGCTATTTGCCGCTTCTCTCCGCTGCAGGAGAGGCAGGAGCAACCAAAGCGATGTTCCAAAGCGGTCTCCGGGAAGCGACCAAGGGAAAGGCAGTCGCCTGCTTTTCCTTCAGCTCTAAAGAAGCGGCAACTGCCCTGCCTCCCCCCAGCCAGTTAACTGAGCGCTTCAAGTTAACCGGCTGGGGGGAGGCAGGGCAGTTGCCGCTTCTTTAGAGCTGAAGGAAAAGCAGGCGACTGCCTTTCCCTTGGTCGCTTCCCGGAGACCGCTTTGGAACATCGCTTTGGGAGAGGGGGCAACTGCTCCCGGTTAAGAAGCAAGAATCCACACCCTAGCCAAATGGCTTTTTTCCTGTTTAGCACGGCGTTCGAGCGCTAAACACGAAAAAAGCCGTTTAGCTAAGGGGTGGAAGTGAAAGTGAAATGCCGGCGGCTCTAGCAGCTGCTACAAGCGGCATTTCACCTTCCCTCCCAGGCAAAAAGATGCCGGGGAGAGGGGCACGCCTTCCGCCTGGGAAGTCCGACCCCATCAGCCCAGAATGCCAGCATCTTTTTGCCTGGGAGGGAAGGTGAAATGCCGCTCGTAGCAGCTGCTACGAGCGGCATTTCACTTTCCCTCCCAGGCAAAAAGAAGCCGCACTGCTGCTCCAGTCGCCCGGTCCTCTCCTGCCTCCCGCGCCGATGTTCCCCACTGTGTCGGGGGCCGCCAGCCCTGAATCGGACGCACCCTCGCCGCTACCGCTGCCGCCGCGCCCACTGCCCGCCCCATCCTCGCTGGAGGTTTAGCCGGAGCCGGAGCCAGGTTCGCTCGGCCACGCCTCCTCGCCCGCCGCCCAGGATGCTAACCTGCTACCTCGCAGTGCGCCCGCCGCCGGCCCGATCCTGCGCCTCCTGTTTCCCCCCCCCCCAGCCAAAAATACAAAGGTCTCCGCCAGGTAGAGCTTCCTGGCTTTTGTCCTTGTTGGATTCGAGAGCTTTCATGCCCAGGAAGCTCTCCGAGCTCGGGAAGAAGCCCATGGTCAGTCGGCTGCGGGCGGGAGGAAAGCGAATGCCACGGGGCTGGGCTCGGCTCCCCCTCTTACCAGCCCAGCTCCGTTCTGCTCCCTGGCGGCCACGGAGCCCGGCCCCGTGGGCCCGGTTACATCTCGCGCTGCCAGCCAGGCAGCGCGAGCAAAGAGAGGCATTCGCTTTCCTCCGGCTGCCCCCTCAATCGGGCCGGCAGGGAACAGAATGGAGCCTTCCGCGGCGGCTGCCTGCTGAGCTGGTAAGGGGGGGAACCGAGCCCAGCCCCGTGGCATTCGCTTTCCTCCCGCCCACAGCCGACTGATTGTGCGCGGCTTCCCAAGTTCGGAGAGCTTCCTGGTTTTCGTCCTTGTTGGATTCGAGAGCTTTCATGCCAAGGAAGCTCTCCGACAGGCGCCTAGCTCCTCCCATCCAGCCGAAAGTTCTGCCCTTTGTTCACCAAGTTCTGCCCTTTGTTCCACGTTTTTCTTTCGGCTTCGGGCTGGACAGGAGAAGCTAAGCAGCCGGAGACGTTGCCAACCCAGAAGCAAGAGACGCAGGATCGGGCCGGCGGCAGGCGCAGGGCGAGGAGGCGCGGCCGTGCTAAACAGGAAAAAAGCCATTTGGCTAGGGGGTGGCTAGCACCCCCCCCAACCCCCAACCTGGGTCTTCCCGGCCGCCCACGCAAAGGGGAAACCCCGGCTCCTCGCTGATGCCCGCCGCTCGGCCGCCCGCCAGCAAGAGGGGGAAAACCCAGGGAAGATTCCTTCGGCCGCCCAGCAGTTGATCTGCTGGGTAGCGTAGCAGCAGCGAGGAGCCGAATCGGGTTTCCCCTTTGCGTGGGCGGCGGGGAACACAAACTCCACCATCTACGTATGCAGACCAAAAAAAAAAAAAAAAAGGGCGCGCATGCGCAGATGGTGTTTTTACTTCCGGAACCCTACATCGCGAAAAATCGATTATCGCGAGGGGTCCTGGAACGGAACCCTCGCGATAATCGAGGGATCACTGTATTCAGGTTTGCGAGACAATGCATTGGCTTGTTTGTTGTCCCACTTGAAAATGTAGGTAATGCGGAAGTCGAATCTGGCGAAGAAAAAGGACCAATGGATTTGTCTCTGGCTCAACGTCCTGGCAGTTTGGATAATTTCCAAGTTTTTGTGGTCAGTTCTGACCTGTACTTGGTGACGGGGTCCTTCCAGGTGATGTCACCAGGTCTCAAAAGCAGTCTTGATGGCCAAAAGTTCTTTTTCTCAAATGGTATAGTTACGTTCAGCAGGTTTTAATTTCCTAGAATAATAAGCACAGGGAAATAAAGGTCCGCCGTCTTGGCATTGTTGGAGAAGTACAGCCCCCACTCCAACAGGATCAGGGTATTGGAGAATAGGTTCTTGCATGAAAGCTTTTTTGATGTTGAGAAAAGCTTGTTGCTCTGTGGCGCCCCATTGAAATGGAACTCCTTTCTGGAGAAGGCAGGTGAGGGCGCTGTCAAGGTGGCGAAATTGGGAATGAAGGTTCGGTAGTAGTTGACAAATCCCCAAAATCATTGGACATCTTTGGCTCGAGCTGGAGGTTGCCAAGTTTGCAACGCGATCAAGTTTTCCAGTGTCCATGGCGATGCTTTGGGAGAAAATGACATGTCCTAAGAAGTCGATGGAAGTTTGGAAAAATTGGCATTTTTCTAAATTGGCATAAAGGGGATGTTGTCAGATGCGCTGGAGTACTTGTCTTAAGTGGTGTAGGTGGGTTTCTTTAGAAGGAGAGTATATCAAAATGTCATCAAGGTAGACAACCATGAAGTGGTCAAAGTGCTTAAAAATATCATTCATAAAATGTTGGAATACTGTTGGCGCATTGGTAAGTCCAAAAGGCATGACGGTGAATTCAAAATGGCCATAGCGGGTGCCGAAGGCAGGCTTCCATTCATCGCCTTCACAAATGCGAATGAGGTTGTAAGCGCCTCGAAAGTCATTTTTGATGAAAATGGTGTTGTACGGAGGCGGTCCATGAGTTCAGAGATCAAAGGTAGAGGGTAGCAGTTACAAATGGTAATGGAATTGAGTTTACAATATTCACAGCAGATTCTGAGGTCTCCAGTTTTCTTTTTGACAAAAAGTACTGAAGCGGAAAGTGGTGAAGATGAGGGTTGCATGAAACCTGTGGTTCTTGTCAATAAAGTCTTTTAAGGTGGCCGATTTGGGTTGACACATTGAATAGAGGCGTCTGCTAGGAAGTTTGGCATTGGGTAAAAGATCAATGGCACAGTCATAAGGTTGGGGAGGGTAATTGGTCTGCTTCTCTCTCATCGAAAACATCAGCAAACTCGGATATATCTTTGGGAGGGTGCTGGCAAGCTGGGCAGGAAGTTGAGTAGTAAACGGTGGATGGATGTGGTCGGCACATTGTAGACTAGGAAAGGACCACACTATGTGGGGATCATGGGTTCTGAGCCATGCTAAGCCAAGGACCATAGGAAAGTGGAGGCCTTTAGTGACATAAAATTGAATAGGTTCTTTGTGGTGTGCGATGTTTAAGGTAAGTGGTTGGGTCTGAAATTTGATTGGTCCAGACAAGAGAACATGGCCGTCAATAGTTTCAATAATCATAGGAGGTGTGACTGAGCACAATGGTATGGCATGAAAACGAGCAAAGGTCTCATCCATAAAGTTGGTGGTGGCTCCGAAATCTACTAAGGCAGTAGCAGGAAGGGTTTTGGGTGGGTTTTTAAAGTAAACCTCAGTGGCTAAGGTCAAGTGTCTTGAAGGTCTCGGTTCATCTGCCATAGCACTGAAATTCGGTTTGATGCCTGCCCGGCAGAAGGTTTCTTTTAGGCCGGGCTCTGGTCATTTCCTGGCAAGGTAACGCAGGCCCGCTGTTAGAGACTGGAGTAGAAGTGGGAGTGACACGTCTTCTCTGAGGGCAAGTAGATAGAAGGTGTCCAGCCTCTCCACAATACATGCATAGGCCTTCCGCTCAACGTCTAGCTTTCTCGGCTTCACTCAGGCGAGGTCTGGCCATACCTAGATCCATTGGTTCCTCTCGAGCGATGACAGCTGGTCGGTGTTCTGTCTGGGTTTTCCCAGACCTCCACACCCACTGAAAAAACAGCCAGACACTCTGGTAAAATCCAAAAGTATTTTATAGCAGGAAAAAATAAGCACAAAGGAAAACCTGTCTTCACAGCAGACAGGTTACAATACGTTACAACAGGGTCCTGATGTCCAGTCAATTCCACAAGCTGCTTGCTGGCACACCCCCCCAGGTTTCAATAGTCCAAGGCACAAACCAGGATTGTAGCCACCAAAGTTCACAGACAGGTCTCACGAATCTCCAAGATAAAACTCCACAAGCCAGGAAGGGTGGGGCCGCCTTTTATCCTTTCCCAAGAGCACCACACCCAAACCCAGCTGTGACCTCTAATGCTGGAAATACCTAGCCAATTGAGTTCGTCTCTGATTAGCTCTCCTTTGTCGCATATCTATGATGTCGTGAGCATCTTCCCCCAGGGAATCCAGGCTGCTTGCTGGGGAGAGCTCCCCCTGGTGGACCTCTGGCTGTCCTTCGTCTTCAGCCTGGGATTCCTCTTCCTCGTCAGTCTGCACCTCCTGGTCCTCAGCCTCTCCCTCTGAGCTGGAAGCCGACAGCAAGTCAGCCATTCCCGGAGGGGTCCCAGGCTGAACCACAACAGTCGGTTTCCTGTGTCTGTTGGCATCTGGAAGGGGCATCTTGGCATGGAGTTGAAACCGTTGTTTTGATATCTTTGGCATGGAGCTGGCACTGGCTTTCGTATCTGATGACATGGTTCTGGGCAGATGACAAATTAGTCTTGATGGTCAAACAGGTCTGATAGAGTTCATTTAACGTGTTGGGAGTTGGATGGCGTGTCATCTCATTCACAAATTTGGATTTCAGGCCATCTTGGAACTGTTCCATAAGGGCTTCCTCATTCCAATTTAGGGGTGTGACTAGTTTCCAGAAGTCAGAGATATACTCAGAGATGGTCTTGTTGCCCATGTGTAATTGGCGCAACTGAACAATAGTGTTTTGTATGCACATGGGATCTTCAGATTGTTGTTCAAACCTCTGGCGAAAAGCAGCATAATTTTGCAGTCCTGACGTACTAAGAAAGGCATTGGCCACTCAAGTGCAGCACTTTTGCACAAGCTTATAATGAAAGAAACTTTCGTGGCATCTCTAGCAAAATCCTCTGGAGAGGAATTGAAAATTTTTGGACATTGATGAAGAAATGAGGTGACAATCTCTTGCCCCTATAAAAACTGATGGCTTAGCTATATAAATATTTGGCCTTGGTTGAATGATGACCTGTGGTTGTACAGGGGCTGCAGGTTAATTCTGTAATGCCAAGAGCTGTGCCTGCAATGCAGCCACGGTTTGTGTTAAGGCCTGCATGTTATTTGCTAAATTGGCCATCCTGAGCTGGCTGGCTGATTTTCTTTATGATGGAGTCATCAACACTGTTCTGATCTCCAGCTAAGGCCACTGGTAATTGGAATAAAGGATTGCTAAATGCATTTATTTGTAAAACACCACATCATCTTTAATTTTCTTTCCTTTGTTCCACACTGAATCATCTCGGCACGCAGCGCTAATCTCTTATCTTAAACTTCGGTATGTAAGGCAACATCAAAATCATTAAAACGTTCCACAAGTCATTCTAAGATTTATGGCTAGTCAGAGTTAGCCCAGAGTTATAAAAACTGCAATTAAAAGCACACAAGGCATAGCTTACATTTGGAGCTGCTTGAAAAAACCTCCATATTTCTTAACCGCAGATTGACAACTCAACTCTTCCCCCTGATACCCGGACGTGACGAATTAATTACTTAATTAATTAACCCATTCCTTTCCTTAATATTTCTTCCCTGACACTTGCTCTCTTCACCTCTGCAAGCACCTGAAATAAGGATTTACCCATCTAGCATCTGCTTCTCCTTCACTTGAATCTGAACTCATAGAAACGTCCTGTGGTTGGTCTCCTACTTCTTCTGCCTCTAAATCAGGTCCTACCACTAATTCATAACCACGTTCTGAATCAGAATCTGAAAAATCCCCAAACTGAACAGGAGTATACACAACAATAACAAGGTCTTTCCTGATTCCACCATCTATGCAAGTAACAGAGTCTTCCATATGGAATATTAACATTTGTTTCCATTGTAACATTGTTATTATTGTTGTTGTGAGCCACCCTGAGTCTTCGAAGAGGGGCGGCATACAAATCTAATAAATTATTATTATTATTATTATTATTATTATTATTATTATTATTATTATTATATGTGATGGCCCTATTTCTTAATCTCCCGTCTGCATCCTGCGCAGCTGATCACAAACTCTGAGGATAGCAACATGGATGTGGCCTGGTATCCTAGGCCAGTGTACCTGGCACCCAGGTCTGCTAGCAGAGGATGTGGGGTCAGAGGCTGAAAGCCAACCAGGGCTGTTGCACCTCCACAGGTGCCCATGAGTGACTCAGGACTTTTCCTGAAGAAAGAGCCTCTTCTTGATGCCAGAGTATGTAGAAGTGTCAGAAGACATGAATGGCTGAGCAGGAGGAAGTCTCTGCATGAATAGATCTCTAGAACAATTGGCCATGCTTTTTGAGTATTTAAGGGTTAGTCTTGTGATGAGTGAGTGCAGAAGTCAACTTTTTAATAATAATAATAATAATAATAATAATAATAATATTATTATTATTATTATTATTATTATTTATTAGATTTGTATGCCGCCCCTCTCTGAAGACTCGGGGCGGCTCATGTGAGCAATGAATATTTGGATTTGACTCTTGGATTATTTATATGAATTACAAACTAAGAAGGTGAAATCTTAATGTCTGGGCTTCCTGCCAACTCAGAGTGAGTCATGTTAATTAGAGATTAGATCAAAGAGAACTTTTGGGGAGTTTTGGCTTTATGATCCATAATTTACCTCCTTTCCATTCTTCTGCAGCCCTCATGGAAGTGCATGAAGACTTCTTTGTGTATAAAAGTGGGATTTATCAGCATACTCCTATAGCAACTGGGAAGCCAGAACAGAACCGACGACATGGTACCCATTCCGTCAAAATTACCGGGTGAGTGAGATCACTAGAAGTCAATGAGAAACCCAGAAATCCAAGGTATCCCTTTATGAATGAATACTTTGTCTAATATGAAATGTCAAAATTGTGTTTGCTTTGGCACTGTGGCTCCAGCAGTAGACAATGGTGTCAGGAAAACTACAGTTAGTTTTTGAGTTGATTTATGGTGTTTTTGCTTAAAATCAGCATTTTATTTCCAGTTTTGAGCAAAAATGCCTTGTAGTGACAATGAATTTGCTTAATGACCATAGCATTAACAACCATGGTGTTTGCTTAATGACCACAACAAAAAAAGTCATAAAATAAGATCAGACACATGGGCAGGCTCTATTACCATTGTAAGTTGAGTATTACCTGCAAATATGAAATTATGGGCCTTCTCTGAAAGTTTGTAGCAATATGTATCTCGGACTTCCAGAATCTTGCTCAAATTCATCATTCTAGCCATTATTTATTGGCCCTGGAATTAATTATTTTCCTGTTTTCTAGAGAAGTAAATTTTTATCTCCTTTTTAAAGGAGGAAAACAAGAAGGGAGCCTCTTCCTCCCAGCAATTTGCCTCCTTGCAGTAAAAAGAAAAGAGCCTGTTTCAGCTTCAGCACAGCCTAATTAGTACACACAAAAAATATCTGCCTCTGTCTCCCAGCAAATTGCCTCCTAGCAAACAAGAAACAGCCTTTTTCAGTTTCACTTTCAGTTTAAGCACAACCTGATTAGCACAAGGGGAAAGCAATCTGCCTCTGCCTAACAGCAATTTGCCTAATTACAGCAAACAGAAAACAATCTGTTTTCAGTCACAGCACAACCTGATTAGATCGGCCTCCCAACGATCAGTTGTTTCAGGTTGCAAGGAATGCCATAGCCAATTTATTTATTTATTATTTATTTATTCAATTTTTATGCCGCCCTTCTCCTTAGACTCAGGGCGGCTTACAACATGTTAGCAATAGCACTTTTTAACAGAGCCAGCCTATTGCCCCCACAATCCGGGTCCTCATTTTACCCACCTCGGAAGGATGGAAGGCTGAGTCAACCTTGAGCCGGTGATGAGATTTGAACCGCTGACCTTCAGATCTACAGTCAGCTTCAGTGGCCTGCAGTACAGCACTCTACCTGCTGTGCCACCCCGGCTCCTGTTTCTGCTTCTGTGCATCCCATTTTTGGCGGGTGGGCTATAATCAGTGTATAAGACACATCCAAATTTTAGGTGGGGGAGTGCATAATATATTGTAAACTTCTGAAACATGAAAGGTTCGTATAGGGCTCAAAGTGTGACCTCTGTGACAACAACAACAACAACTCAAAAACAAACATCCACTCCAACTTCCACTCCCACTCCAAAGGTATCTCCAATATCATCTCCTTTACAACAAAGAACAATAACAACAATCTTAGTCAAGGAAAAAGAAAAAGAAAAGATGCCAGCAGAATCAAACCTCCAGACTATTCAAGATACCCTAGCGGTTATTCAAGACTTTATGCAGAAAACACAAACACAAATTCAAATGGATACAAATAAAGAAGAAGTGAAAAAATACTTTGAAGAAATGAAAGAAGAGATGAAAAATGAAATGAGTACCCTGAAAACTGAGCTCAAGAAGGAGATTGGTGAACTTAAAACTGAAATTGGTGAAGTCAAAGGGAGCATGAACGAGATGGATGGAAACATGAAAGTAATACAACAGAACCTACAAGAAAATGAAAAAAGAATAAAAGCAATGGAAGATAATGTCCATGATATAGGACAAAAGGTGGAAGAATATGAAGAACATAATTACGCAACCAACAGAAGCTTCGACGAAGCAATAACTAACCTTGAACTTCAATCCGCATCACATGGCTTGAGATTTCAAAATATTGAAGAAGAGAAGGATGAAGATCTATCCGCAAAGATGGCAGAGATAATAGGAGAAATTTTACAAGCGGACCCACAAGAACATATAAGGGAGATAGATGAAATTTATAGAGTTCAAACTGGCTATGTAAGGCAACATAACCTACCAAGAGAAGTCCACATCAAGTTTTCAAGAAGAGTAATTAAAGATGACATCTTAAAACAGGAGAGAAATCAGACTTGGAAACACAAAGGAAAAGATATTACAATTCTGAAACAAGTCCCAAAGAGGGTAAGAGAAAGCAGAAGAGAGTATTATTTTCTTACAAGTGTTTTAATCAAAAAGAACATAATTTTTCGATGGTTAGTACCAGAAGGGCTTTCTCTGACCTGGCAAGCAATAAAAATCAAGATAGAGAGTGTGGATGAGGCAAGAGCATTTTTCGCACAAAGTGGATTGAGTAAGACTGACCAACTACAGATAGAACCTAAAGAAAAAGAAGAAGAAAGGGGGACCACCAGTAAAGAGAGGGGAGAAATGCAAGATGTTAAAAAGAAGCAACCACAAACTCAACAAGAATTGGTGTTAGACAGTAGATTGCGTGAACCGAAAGAAATAAAAAAATACTACAAATAGAAATGTCCCACGACTTGAAAATCTTTTTAGTCAACGTTAAATGGCCTGAACAACCCCAGGAAAAGAAATCAAATATTGTCTAAACTTAAGAAACAAAAAGCACAAATAAATATTTTACAGGAAGTCCATATTAAAAAATCAGAGGAGTTTACTTAATAATTCAAAATTGAGGAAACTTTATACTAGTTTAGCAAAAAAAAAAAAAGAGGCATTGCAATGTACATTGACGAAACAATTAAATTGAAACAAATATACAGTGACAGCGAAGGCAGAATTTTAATGGTACAATTAGATCTAGAAATGGAACCTCTCATAATTATTTCAATATATGCACCAACCAAAAACAATTTTATAAAGAATTGCATGATAAAATAATTGAGCTATCAACAGAAAACATGATAATAATAGGCGACTTTAATGCGATCTCAGATAGTCAAATGGATTATACACAGAAAAAGGAAGAAAATAAAAAAAGGTAATTTTACCTACAACATTTTGGAAAATGAGCACAGAATTATTATTAAAAGATGTATGGCGTGAATGCCACCCACAAAATAAAGAATATACTTTCTATTATAATACTCATAAAACTTGGTCTAGGATTGATATGGCCTGGGCGCCAGCACACACGATGGAAAAGATCAGAGATATTGAGATAGAAACTAATAGCTGGGCAGACCATAACCCGTTAGTTATATATTGGAAAGTTAAGAGAAAAGTAAATAACTGGTCAATGAATAGAAACTTGGAGGCCTTTTTAAAATAAATAAAAACAATGATACTACCCCACAAAATCTTTGGAACACAACATATATATATATATACGTGGCATATATAGGGCTAACAATCTCTTATATGGCAAAAAAGAATAAAGAGAAGAAGTTGCAATACAAAGGGTTAGAGGATGAATTGAAAAAACTAGAATCAGAAATGCAAAAAGATGAACATGATGATAAAGTTAAAAATCAGAGAGATGTATTAAAACATAAAATAAGGTTGATAGAACAAGAATCAATGGTAGAACAAATAAAAAGAGCAAAACAAGAATATTTTGAACATGCAAATAAACCAAGAAGATGGTTGACATATAAACTTAGGAAAGAAAGAGAAAATAAAATTATTAAAAAATTAATAGATAGTAAAGGTGTAATAAGACATAGAACAGATGAAAAAAAGGAAATAGCATTAGAATTTTATAGGAAACTATATGAAAAAGAAATAATTTTTTATTATTTAAGCTCTATAGATCTACCGGCATTAACGGAAGACCAACAACAAAAATTAAACAAACCTTTTACAGAAACAGAATTACAGCAATCCATTAAAAATCAGAAAAATAACAAAGCTACTGGTCCAGATGTGATACCAACAGAATTCTATAAGTTAAATATTGAAATACTTTTCTCAAATATGTTAGAGATATTTAATCAAATAATAGTAGATGGTAAATTACCAAAAACATGGACAGAAACTTTAATAACATTAATACATAAAGTGGGAACTGAGAAGGAAAAAATTGAAAATTATAGACCGATATCACTATTAAATATAATAATTTTTTTTTTAGAAATGTTTTTTTATTACATATATACACATTTACACAAACAAAATAAATGGTATACATCGTAGATTGAAACAATGCCAAATCAACACATATCGGCAAACAAAACAAACAAACAAAAAAGAACAAACTAAAAAAATTCTTATAATATAGTTACTTATTTAAGTACACTAAACAATAATAGCAAAACCAATTAACATATAGCATAATATATAGTGTTTGTACTTAAATTCCCTTTAGGGGGTAAGTTATAAATCATTTTTGTATTTTTAAGTTATTTTCTGGTGAAGTGTGTCATAACCTCAGTGTCTACCGTTTTCTCCTTTAGGTTATCTCTATTTTTTAAATCATTTTTTTTCTATCCGCCTTCTTTCATTCATGTTTAATTTCTTTAAATTCATACAAATCTTTCTTTAAAAAATATTGTATATAAATCTTTTATAATTTTCCATATGCAATAAAAAGGATATAAAGTATTGTTATTCTTGTATTTCAATTTGAGTTTTGTTTCTTCTCTTAATTTTTATATCGATATTTGCCACTAGGTTTAAAAACATTATAAATGGAATAATACATGAAGATCAGAATGGGTTTTTACCAGGTAGACAAATTAAAAATAATCTAAGAACAACAATAAATACCTTAGAATATTATGAACAACATTCTGAAAAACAAATGTCACTTATATTCTTAGATGCCAAAAAAGCATTTGATAATGTAGATTGGACCTTTATGAAAATACAATTAAATAAGATGAATGTGGGAACTAAATTTTTCAATATAATTGGTGCCATATATTCTAATCAATCAGCTAGAATTATGATAAATAATGAGCAATCAGGAAAATTAGAAATAGAATGGAGTGAGACAAGGATGTCCAATATCACCACTATTATTTATCTTAACATTAGAGGTATTACTAATAAAAATAAGAGCAGAAAAGGAAATAAAAGGGTTGAAGATTAAAAAAGAAACATACAATGTTCAAGTTTTCACGGATGACGTAGTTTTTATAATAGAAGATTCCTTAACATCAATTTTAATGTTAATAGATTTAAATAGAAGAATATGGGAAAGTTTCGGGTTTGAAAATCAACAAGGAAAAGATGCAAATACTCACAAAAAGTATGACAGGGTTACAGACAAAATATCTCAAAAATGTAACAAATATGAAAACAACAAAAAAGGTGAAATACCTGGATATATGGATCACCTCCAAAGCTATATCTTTAAAAAATGATAATTATATAAAATTGTTAGGACAAATTAAAAAGGATTTAGAAATATGAAATAATTTACAGCTATCTCTATTTATTTATTTATTTATTTATTTATTTATTTATTTATTGATTTGATTTGATTTGTATGCTGCCCCTCTCCAAAGACTCGGGGCAGCTAACAACAGTGGTAAAAACAACATGCGACAATCCAATACTAAAACAGCTAAAAACCCTTATTTTAAAAACCAATCATACATACAAACATACCATACATAAATTGTAGAAGCCTAGGGGGAAAGAATATCTCAGTTCCCCCATGCCTGACAACAGAGGTGGGTTTTAAGGAGCTTACGAAAGGCAAGAAGGGTGGGGGCTATTCTAATCTCTGGGGGAGTTGGTTCCAGAGGGCCGGGGCCGCCACAGAGAAGGCTCTTCCCCTGGGTCCCGCCAAATGACATTGTTTAGTTGACAGGACCCGGAGAAGGCTCACTCTGTGGGACCTAACTGGTCACTGGGATTTGTGCGGCAGAAGGCGGTCCCAGAGATAATCTGGTCCGGTGCCATGAAGGGCTTTATAGGTCATAACCAACACTTTGAATTGTGACCGGAAACTGATCGGCAACCAATGCAGACTGCGGAGTGTTGGTGTAACATGGGCATATTTAGGGAAGCCCATGATTGCTCTTGCAGCTGCATTCTGCACGATCTGAAGTTTCCGAACACTTTTCAAAGGTAGCCCCATGTAGAGAGCATTACAGTAGTCGAGCCTCGAGGTGATGAGGGCATGAGTGAAGAATCTCCACAATTAAAAAGAATATCCTCCCTAAAGTACTATTTCTTTTCCAAGTTATCCCAATCGATCCTGGACCAATTTTTTTTTAACAATTAAAGAGAATTACAAAACAAATTATATAGCAGGGTAAGAAACCAAGAATAAAACAAAGTTCATTAGAAGACCGTAAAGAGAGAGGAGGACTTGGTCTCCCTAACAGGAAGTTATATTACCAAGCCACGGCTTTAACGTAAATAAAAGAATGGTTAACTCTTGAAAATCAAAGATTACTTAACCTAGAGGGCCAAGATTTAATGCTAGGCTGGCATGCCTTTATATGCTATGAAAAGTTTAAAACTCACTCATACTTTAAAAGTAACATTATTAGGAAAGCATTAATAGACGTTTGGAACGAGATAAGGAAAAATCACTTCTTAGTAATGCCAGAATGGATTTCACCAATAGAAGCTATTTCACACCCAAATCTTTTAAAAGATGGTAAGATATGGAAATATAGAGACCTATTGGACAATCAATTAAAATTAAGAATTAAACAAGAATTACATGAGATAGGCGTTGACATAGACCGGTGGCAGTATGCATAGATTAACTCTAGATACCAAAAAGATGTCAGAACTTTTATTTTTAAAAAAGATAATAACATACTTGGGAAATTATTAATTCAAAACCAAGGGAAATTATTTGGGAAGTTATTTAAATACTTAATAAATTACAAAACGATAGACTGTATATTGAAAGATAACATGATTAGCTGGTGTAAAAAATTTTGGAAAAGAAATAAATTTGAAAACATGGGAAAAAATATAATTGGAAAATAACAAAATCAATTTCTTTTAAAGAAAACCAAATTAAGATGTTTTGCAGATGGCACCTTCCACCATATAGGATTTCAAAGATGTTCCCAAATACTTCTCCTATTTGTTGCAAATGTAAAAAAGAAATAGCTACATATTTTCACACATGGTGGACCTGCCCTAAAGCTAAGATCTACTGGAACAAGGTAGAAAAATGGGTAAAGGAAATAACGAATAAGGAGATTAAAAAGACCCCAGAATTCTTCCTACTAGGCATTAGTGATACCAAATACAAAAAAGAAAGATACTATTTAATAATTCATATTTTAGTAGCGGCAAGAATCACATTTGCGCAAAAATGGAAAGAAAAGGAAATACCAAAAGACGAAGATGTATTTAAGAAAATTATGGAATGTGCAGAATTAGATATGATGATGAGACAGATAAAACTTGGGAGAAAGTGTATAATTGGTGGAATGTTAAAAAAGATAATTGAGAACCTTATTAATGGTTCTCAATTATCTTAACCATAACGAAAATGTTGTAGATGTTATAGTATAGTAGTATATCAAGAAATTTAAAGAATAAGGTTCTTTGTTTGATTAATTGACTAATTATCCTAATTATATTGTTAAAATAGAAATATAGAAGTAGATTTTAAATTACATAACTATATTATTCCAATTATTTTAATTACAACATTAAAATGGAAATATCGAAGTAGATGTGACACTGTAGTAGTATGTTATGAATTATTTTTCTGTATTGATCTAAATCATAATTAGTTTTTTTTCTGTATTAGTAAGACTTCTATGCTTATTGGAGCAATGGTAGCTCCTTTAAATGTTGAATGTTGTTTGTCTTGTTTGTCATAAAGAAAAATTAATAAAAAATATTTTTTTTAAATACAAAATTATTACAATCCCCCTGTAAAAATCTGCTATTGACTCTAGTTTATTTATCTTTAAAAAAAAATATTCTGCATCAAATATACCTAATATTTCTTCTTCCTCCTATTTTTCCCATTGTGAGGTAGCTTGGGCTCAGAGAGAGAGAGAGAGATTGGCCAAAAGACACGCAGCTGGCTTTCATGACTAAGGGGGAACTGGAACTCACCATCTCCTGCTAATTAGCCTGAAGTCTTACAGCCAATTTTTGTACCTAAACTGGGACTAGAACTCACTATCATTTTGGTGAGTGATCCAAAGTCCACCTTTCTTGGCGCTGATCACTGGCTGCCAGCAGTTTGGCAGATCAAATCTCAGTAGGCTCAAGGTTGACTCAGCCTTCCATCCTTCCAAGATCGGTAAAATGAGGACCCAGATTGTTGGGGGCAATATGCTTATTCTCTGTAAACCACTTAGCGAGGACTGTAAAGCACTGTGAAGCAATATATAAATCTAAATGTTATTGCTATTGGTGATTGGTCAATATCACCCAGCCAACTTTCATATTTAAGATGGAAATAGAACTCACCATCTCCTGGTTTCTAGGCCATTTATTTCACCACTACACCAAATTGGTTTGGTGTAAATTTGGGGAAAGATGCAAGTTTTAATGGCTCATTTGAATAAGAGCAAGGTAGATATCATTCCAAGAGGGAGATCCTACAGCTGAGAAGGACCACTTCTTGAATCTCATCAGCTGACACTATATAATTTATAATACTCAGAGCATGCCATCTCTTCCAGCTTGTGGGAAGAAGTTAAGAGAGAAGATAACAAAGATCCAGTTCATGACGAACAGCATTTTCAAGGTCTAGATTTAACAGATTAACAGTCATCGGCATTCACTGTTGTTCTTTTTGGTTATCAATGTCTTCTCTGTTATTATTATTATTTTTAAACCGCCTTCCATACCCTTTTTTATTAATTAATTTAGTTACATAAAGATTTGTTTTCACAAAAAATCATTGTAATTGAATCATATTTCATCTTTCTGTCAATAAATACATATCTTAAAGCATCGTTATTATCGTAATTCAATTTGAACTTCTATTTCTCCTCTTAAACCAATCATAAAATATGTTCCATGTTTTATAATAATCGGAGTCTTCTTTGTTTTTTAATTTTAATGTTAAGGCATCTAGTTCTGCACAGTCAAGAATTTTATTTAGTAAACTCCTTAAACTCAGGGCGGCTTACAACATGTTAGCAATAGCACTTTTGAAAAGAGCCAGCCTATTGCCCCCATAATTTGGGTCCTCATTTTACCCACCTCGGAAGGATGGAAGGCTGAGTCAACTTTGAGTCGGTGATGAGATTTGAACCGCTGACCTGCAGATCTACAGTCAGCTTCAATGGCCTGCAGTACAGCATTCTACCTGCTGCGCCATCCCGGCTCTTCTCTTATTTTAACTAACTAACTAACTACTGTATAACTAACTAGCCAACCAACCAACCAACCAACCAACCAACTAACTAACTAACTAACTAACACTCTTGAAGACTCAAAGTCACCTCTGGTTCAGGGACAGAAGTCTCCAAATCCTATTTGCAAAGCATCAATAACCAGAAAATATGTGCAAGGGCTTTAGAGGCATGTGGCTGGTACATGTAAGAAACAAAGGCTATCACCAAGCTTGCAGGTTTCTTCTTCAAGGGTTGAAAATGCATTTTTGCCATTTCATTTGACCCTGTCTAGTTCTAACATAATTTTACCTCATCCTGTAAGCAGGCGGTAGAGCATAGCCTGGCTTCATCTGGGCTTTTTCCAGAATTCTTAAAATCATTTAGGTTACAACCAGTGAAGGGCTACCAAAATTCTTACTGCCACACTGTGGGCATGGCTTATGCATTTTCTTTCAACATCTTTCAGTGCAAATTGGGTGCTCTGGGGTAGAGCTCCATTTTTGCTACCCCATCCGGGTAGTAGCCCACCCCTGGAACACCCCAAGCTAAGGCATTAATTATTTAAAAAAGAAGTGATGTGGAATTTCAGATTGAAGTTAATAGGTTCCCTCAATATGATCAACAGGAGCTCATGAAAAGCAGAAAATTACTTGGTAAAACTAACCTTCCCTAAGCTGAGAATCACATTCTTTAAAGTCAGCTTTAACATTCTTCCCTCTGCACTTCATCAAAACCAGTGGTGGATTGTAAATGATTTTGCTACCAGTTAATGTGCTCACTTGCATGCACAGAAGCGTCCCAGGTGGGGGGGCAGAGTCTCCTGCCACTGGCACTACCAGTTCTAAAAACTGGTCCGAACCGGGAGCAACCCACCACTGATCAGAACAGATATAGTACAATTCCTGTGGCTGATCCTATTAGCCCATGTGATGACAAGGAGATTGAAACCACCTCGTATATATTACAACATTGTACTTTTTACAGAGACATTAGATCAATCTACATTGTACCCATCATAGATAAATAACCTGGGTGGCCAGATCAATTTTAGATGAACTTTCTCCTTTAGGATCTAAAACAATTTTTATGTGTGGAATAGCTAAATGTTCTATTGCCTCAGTGCAAGCAATATATAATTGGTCTTTGCTAGCTGCTGATTTATTATATTTATTTGCTTCACTTTGATTTTGTTTGTTTGATTCTTTTAAATTTTGCTGGTCATTTTCTGAATAAATATTATTAATTGATTGAAATCGGTCTTCGAGGAGCATTAGGGGGAAAAACCCACACAAATGAGAATTTCTCTGGCTAGAACTAGATCAAATGTGGTCATGAAAATGAAGCAGGCAGGATTACCCAAAGCTGGTATTAGCTCTATTTTGGTGCTGGGCATGGATGGAAGAGTTGGCTTGTTTTTATCTGTGTGGTGGAAATTTTTTTGAATCTTTTGTGCTGTGAAGTGCAGATGATTAAACCTTCTGGATCTCTGCCAAGAGTACATTCTTGGCAGCTGGATTCCTCACAAGTCAGCCAAATTTCCTCCAGTGATGTCTGCTACACACACACACACACACACACACACACACACCAAGTTGTCTTTTAAAGGCAATCTTTGCATCTCAGCTTCAGAACCATTTGGGCAAGAACTGAATTGCAGCAGATCAGGAAAGCTGCAAAGGTTTTTACCCCAAACCTGGAAACTTTTAAGATGTGTGGATTTCAATTCCCTGAATATCCCAAACAGAGCTGCATTGTCTCCATTGGTGATCACAGAGGCCATCCAGGAAAACACTCAGCATTTGCACAAATGTAATGGATGGAGGCTTGCTAAAGGGAGATCCAACTTTGAAGTAAGAAGAAATTTCCTGACCAGGACAACAATTAATAAGTGGAACAGTTTACATCTCAGAATTGTGGGTGCTCCGTCACTGGAGTTCTCAAAAAATATATAATGTACTACAGAACCATTTGACTGGGGTGGTGTTGATTGAACACAGGATTGGAATAGAAGACTTCTGAAGTCCCTTCCAACTCTATGATTCTATGTTCTAATCTGGAGAACTGAGCCACTTAGAAACATAGAAACATAGAAGTCTGACGGCAGAAAAAGACCTCATGGTCCATCTAGTCTGCCCTTATACTATTTTCTGTATTTTATCTGCTGCAATTTGTACCACCACGCTACCTGGATGAGTTTAGGGCAGCGTTTCCCAAACCTAGCTACTTGAAGTTGGTGGACTTCAACTTCTAGAATTCCCCAGTCATGTTTGAAATGGAGTGCTCCAGGGAAACCTTAGCTTCGGGCACCCCATGTGCTTCATTTTATCCTGATTTCTGAGTTGGAGTAATCACAGGTTTGTCCCAGTTACTAATTTTAGCAAGAATATCAAAATCCTGCTGTGCTGCTCATTTGCTGCTACAATGAAGCACAGGGAGAGTTGTGGCCCTCGGTCAGAAAGTCAGTGCTGTATTTTCCATTTAACTTTATTGTCTCATGCTGATTGCCAAAGGAAAAAAATCAGGCTATTCTTTAAGCTTATCAGACAGCAATGAAATGGGAAATCCCTCAATCAAGTGCCAAGACTTCACTTTGGCTTTTCTTCATTTCTGAAGTGAAGAAATAAGTTGTCTGTGTGTGGATTATGTATTTTCCCCAAAGGTTCTTGACCAACTCTGATTTGCAGCAGACCATTTGCACAGTGGGAAGTCAATGTGAATTATGGAGGAGGAGCCTACCTGTTATGTTCTAGTACTGAGCCACTCAGGAATCAAATGCAGACCACCAGGGTTTACTTTGTACAAGAATTATATATGTTGTTGTGAGCTGCCCCGAGACCTCGGAAAGGGGTGTCATACAAAACTAATTAATAATAATAATAATAATAATAATAATAATAATAATAATAATAATAATAATATTTACAAGTAAAGTTTTTCGAACAAAGTAAAAGTGTCTAAAAGGCTTTGCTGGAATGAGCAGGGCGAGTATTATCAGCTGGTAAGAGTCCCAGAAAGAGAGATAAGCACGATAATAATTTACCCAACTGTAAATAGAAACAGAGATGCACAGGAATAATCTTGAAGCTCAGAGTTTTTCTGAAAGCCAAGAATGTTTTTTCAAATGTAAGATGGATGATCATGAAACTAGAAGCCAGAATGGAGCATGTTGTTCTCTGCAATAAAGCATGGCTCTGCTCACTCTTAAATACCCTGAGGGCATGACCCAATAATCAGCAGTCCTACTCCTGAGTGAATCTCCTCTTAGCCAACCATTCATGTCTCTTAGATGCCCTTCGCACTCTAGCATCCAGAAAAGGCTCCTTCTCTTCTCCTGAGTCCCTCAGCACAGGAACTTCAACACCATTCCCCACAGAAAGTGCTGATACACTCATCCCAGGAAGTGCAGCAGGCCCTGGCTGTTATTTTGACCCTGACCCCTCATCTTCTTCACTATGAATCTCAGATGCCAAGAACATAGGATGCCTGTGCCACACCTCCACAGTCTCTTCATCCTCTCTCCATGTATCAACGCCCCAAATAGCATCTGAGAAATAAATCAGATTCCAGTCCAATTCTCTCTTATAAGGTTCAATTTATTATTAGAGCCATGTTGGTCACACTATTACCATTCCGATATTAACTTCCTTCCAGTATCCCACCTAGGTTAAGGTTCATCCCACATCCCCACATCCCCACACCCACAAGTTCATCACAAGGACCAGTCCAAGTGTAGGGATTCCATTGAATTCTTCTTTTCTTCAGTTGATGCAGAACAAAAAAATGTCCTTGGACTCTAAGAAAGGAATTTGTTGTGGATAGTAACTTTCCTCTCATTCAACTACCCCTCCCAATTCCCCTAATATTGTGGTATTGTGGCAGGCCAAAGCCTCTAACCCCACAAGACAGCTTTTGGCCTGGCACCATGATTATTTGTGCAGGATGTGAGTAAACCACAACACTACCTGTGATAATCATAGGCATGCGTCACCAAACTTGGCAATTTGAAGATTTGTGGACTTCAATTCCCAGAATTCTTCAGCCAGCATAGCTGAGAGTTGAGGTCCACAAGTCTTAAAGTTACTAAGTGTGGTGGTTAGCTCTGGCCCAGCTCCTGCCCCAAGGACTGTGGATGTGGGGGAGACATCCACATGCTGCAAGCCTGTTTTGCCCCGGTGGAATCTGCTGATGAAGGCTCCTCTGACCAAGAAGACATGAGTGACAAGGAGGAGGAGAGTGTGGCAGACAGCTCAGAAGGAGATCACTTATCTAGCTCCTCCTTGGATTCAGAACAAGAGTTAATGATACAGCCAGGCATGCGGAGAGCGATGCATAGGCAACAACAACTGAGAAATTATTATCAAAGAAAATGAGGCCACCTGTGGTTGGGTGGGGCTGTGGTAATTAGTGAGGCTGCTATAAAGAGCAGCCTGTGGGTTTGGCCATTGTGGAGGATTATCTGATCGTTGTGTTTTGTGACTGCTTTACTGAGTTTGACCTTTTGTGTGCTGATTTTTCCCCACTTTGAAACTAAATCAGAGTAAAGTGTGTTTCACTTTGTGAAAGAAGAAGGACTGTGAATTGCCCCACACCTGCAAGCTAAGTATCACAGAACTGATAAGAGACTTGTACAAATTACCAGTTTGTTTGGAGACGAGTGCTCTTTGCTATCCCAAAACAGGGCTTAGGTTAAGTGAATTTTCATTATAAAGAACATTGTTTTGAATTTTCAAACGTGTGTGTCTGAAATTTCTACCTGTGAATTTTTGGGAGAAGTCTACCAGAGAGCCCGTCAGAACACTAAGTTTGAAGACCTCTGATTTAGGGTTTACAGGTAGTTCTTGAGTTATTACCGTAATGGAGCTTGCCAATCACGATTGTAACTCATGGCAGTTGTAAAGCAGGCATGTCACGTGACCCGCCCGATTTTATAATCTTTATGTGATAGTCATGAAGTGACTCACTGTGGTTGTTAAGCAAATGCCACAGAGCTAGCTGTTCCAGGGGAATGAGGGACCGTTGCTTAATAACGGTCCCTTGTTCTGGCTCTGTGAGCCCAACCTTGGGTACTGGTGATGAGTGTAACTCTGGCCCTGGACTCAGGTTGCTGCTGCTTAACGCCAGGTCGGTGGTAAATAAAGCTCTCCTCATCCGGGACCTGATCCTGGATGAGGAGGCCGACCTGGCTTGTATTACTGAAACCTGGCTGGGCCCAGAGGGAGGTGTTCCTCTCTCTGAAATTTGCCCAGCCGGGTTTCAGATATGGCATCAACCTCGACCCCAGGGAAGGGGGGGGGAGTGGCTATTATAGCCAGGGAGAGCCTTTGCCTGCGTAGGCTCATTGCTCCGGAAATTGCGGGTTGCGAGTCTCTCTTGCTGAAGTTGGACTTAGGGGTTCAGGTGGGCTTATTTCTCACGTACCTACCTCCTAGCTGCGTGTCAAAAGCCCTGCCTGTGCTACTCGAGGAGGTGGAGTTCCCCGGACTCATTGTCCTGGGGGACTTCAACCTGCCGTCACTCGGCGAAACCTCTGGGTTGGCACAGGAGTTCATGGCCACCATGACAGCCATGGACCTGACTCAAGTAGTACAGGGTCCGACTCACGAGGGAGGGCACGCACCTGACATGGTATTCCTTTCCGAGCAATTGAGTAATGGTCTGAGATTAAGGGGCTTAGAACCATTGCCTTTGTCATGGTCAGACCATTTCCTACTACGGCTTGACTTCCTGGCTCCAATCCTTCCCCGCAGGGAGGCGGAACCAATGAAGATGTTCCGCCCCAGATGCCTGATGGACCCAGAGGACTTTCAGACGGCGTTTGGGGTTATTCCAGAGGCACTCATCCACAGTTCGGTGGAGTCTCTTGCGGAGGCCTGGAATACGGCTGCTGCGGAGGCTCTTGACCGGATTGCGCCTTTGCGACCTCTCCGTGGCGCTAGACCCCGTAGAGCTCCATGGTTCAACAAGGAGCTCCGGGAGTTGAAACGCCAGAAGAGACGTCTAGAGAAGCGATGGAGGAAGAGTAGGTCTGAATCTGATCGAACACTTGTAAGAGCTTTTATTAAGACTTACAAAGTGGCGCTCAAGGCGGCAAGATGCGCGTACCATGCCGCCTTGATTGCATCAGCGGAATCCCGCCCGGCCGCTCTGTTTAGGGTGACCCGCTCCCTTCTTAACCAGGGGGGAGTTGGGGAGCCCTTGCAGAGTAGTGCCGAGGAGTTTAACACGTTTTTCGCTGATAAAGTCGCTCAGATCCGGGCCGACCTCGACTCCAATTGTAAAACAGAGTCGACTGACAACGAGTCAGTCGAGGTGACTGGGGCACGTACTTGTCCACCTGTCTGGGAAGAGTTTGATCTGGTGACACCTGATGAAGTGGACAAGGCCATTGGAGCTGTGAGTTCCGCCACCTGTCTACTGGATCTGTGTCCCTCCTGGTTGGTCTCGGCCAGCAGGGAGGTGACACGGAGCTGGGCCCAGGAGATTACCAACGCTTCCTTGGGGAGGGGAGTTTTTCCATCACTCTATAAAGAAGCGCTTGTGCGCCCCCTCCTCAAGAAGCCCTCCCTGGACCCAGCCGTACTTAACAACTATCGTCCAGTCTCCAACCTTCCCTTTATGGGGAAGGTTGTCGAGAAGGTGGTGGCACTCCAGCTCCAGCGATCCTTGGAAGAAGCTGATTATCTAGGTCCCCAGCAGTCGGGTTTCAGGCCCGGTTACAGCACGGAAACCGCTTTGGTCACGTTGATGGATGATGTCTGGCGGGCCCGGGACAGGGGTTTATCCTCTGTCCTGGTGCTCCTCGATCTCTCAGCGGCTTTCGATACCATCGACCATGGTATCCATTTGCACCGGTTGGAGGGGCTGGGGGTGGGAGGCACTGTTCTTCAGTGGTTCTCCTCCTACCTCTCTAGCCGGTCGCAGTCGGTGTTAGTGGGGGGTCAGAGGTCGGCTCCGAGGTCTCTCCCTTGTGGGGTGCCTCAGGGGTCGGTCCTCTCCCCCTTGCTATTTAACATCTACATGAAACGGCTGGGTGAGATCATCCAAGGACATGGGGTGAGGTATCATCAATATGCCGATGATACCCAGCTTTACATCTCCACCCCATGCCCAGTCAACGAAGCGGTGGAAGTGATGTGCCGGTGCCTGGAGGCTGTTGGGACCTGGGTGGGTGTCAACAGACTCAAGCTCAACCCGGATAAAATGGAGTGGCTGTGGGTTTTGCCTCCCAAGGATAATTCCATCTGTCCATCCATTACCCTGGGGGGGGGGAATTATTGACCCACTCAGAGAGGGTCCGCAACTTGGGCGTCCTCCTCAATCCACAGCTCACATTAGAAAACCATCTCTCAGCTGTGGCGAGGGGGGCGTTTGCCCAGGTTCGCCTGGTGTACCAGTTGCGGCCCTATCTGGACCGGGATTCATTGCTCACAGTCACTCACGCCCTCATCACCTCGAGATTCGACTACTGTAGCGCTCTCTACATGGGGCTACCTTTGAAAAGTGTTCGGAAACTTCAGATCGTGCAGAATGCAGCTGCGAGAGCAGTCATGGGCTTACCTAGGTATGCCCATGTTTCACCATCACTCCGCAGTCTGCATTGGCTGCCGATCAATTTCCGGTCACAATTCAAAGTGTTGGTTATGACCTTTAAAGCCCTTCATGGCATTGGACCAGAATATCTCTGAGACCGCCTTCTGCCGCACGAATCCCAGCGACCGATTAGGTCCCACAGAGTGGGCCTTCTCCAGGTCCCGTCAACTAAACAATGTCGGTTGGTGGGCCCCAGGGGAAGAGCCTTCTCTGTGGCGGCCCCGGCTCTCTGGAACCAACTCCCCCCGGAGATTAGAACTGCCCCTACTCTCCCTGCCTTCCGTAAAGTTCTTAAAACCCACCTCCCCCAGCCACGTACAATTTATGTATGGTATGTTTGTGTGTGTGCTTGTTAATATAGTGGGGTTCTTTTTTAAACTATTTTAAATACTTAAATTTATTGAATTTATTTGGATTTGTACGATTGTTTATATTTTTGTTGTGAGCCGTCCCGAGTTCGTGGAGAGGGGCGGTATACAAATCTAAATAATAAATAAATAAATAAATAAATAAATAAAATAAATGGCTGCACTCATGAAGTGAAAGCCCAGGGTTTGCTTATGGGCACAGTTTGGCGAAAAACTGGAAGTAAATGTTAGTTTTTAGCAAAACAATTTTAAAATGTGACCCCATGACCCTGGGACGATGCAAATGGCCATAAATGCAGTCCGGTTACTAGACACCTCAAAGTGCAATCACATGACTATGGGTAAGGGGGAGTTGAGGCTGACTTTTGTACCCCCCCCACCCAGTAGATCTGTCAAAACTTTGAATGATTGCTAAATGACCAATAGTTTTATTTATGTATTTATTTTTCCTATTTCTTAACCATCCATCATAAACTAAGGATTACCTGTGTTTATTACTAGAATTTACCATATTTTTCAGAGTATAAGACACACTTTTTTTCCACCCCAAAAAGAGGCTGAATGTAGCTTTACTACTCTGAATGTAGCTTTACTAAGCTTTTTTAAAGCCCTAACATGGTGCTAATGTGACCTTCCGTGTTTTACTAGCTAAGCTATATTTTTCTACTTCTCTCCTTGCTGCTCTCTCCAACAATCAGCTGAGCCTTTTTTCAGCCCTAACGAGTGCTAGCAATGAAACAATCTTCTGTGCTTTGCTAGCAAACCAATTGTCCCTTTGCCTGAATTTCTCTCTGAACTAGGGGATAACTAGGGGATAAAAAGCAAGCATGTGGGTTCAAAACCAGTAAACTAATGTGCTGAAGCTGACCAGCCTAAAAACTAGACAGATGAATACCTGGTAGGCAGATTATTTTTCCCTATTTTCCTCACCCAAAATTAAGGTTTGTCTTATACTCTGGTGTGTCTTATACTCTGAAAAATATGGTATATGTAGCTGAACTTGCTGGAAATGACTACATTTTAAGGGGATATAGTAAAATTATTGCAGAATTCTCACTTGAAGCTCAAGTGTCTAGGCTCAAATTTTCCTTGTTTGAACACATTGTGTGAATAGTTCTAGCTCTCTGGTGAAGTCAGTTATTCAAGGCAGAAGGAAAGAGGAGAAAATTGATGGTCGGCAGCAAGTTGGATGGACTTTATTATAGGGCTGATGGGTACAAGATCTAAAGACCAGATTAGGGACAGATTGTCATGAAGAAAATCCATGTAGCTGCTAAAATTTGAAGCTGTAATGATGGCACATTATCAATATCATCCATTCAGTCAGCATTTATTTTTAATTTTTCTATTCCATGTTCATTCCAGTTTCTTTTTCATGATTTCATGTATAGTTTTGAAAAATCCTAATATCTATCTTGAAAATATTAGATTGCCTATTTCCTTTTTTTCCATGGTTGTCTTCTCCATCTTGCAACATTACAGATATGTTAGCTGTTGAACAAACTCTTATTTTTTTAACCACAGATGGGGAGAAGAATGGAAGCTGGATGGATCAAAATGGAAATATTGGGTGAGTGTCACCAGCAACGACGATAGTAAATATATTCTTTCTGTCAATTTCACAATAGCATGATTCAACACAATTCACTTAACCAGGTCAACCAGAATTTTCCATCTAGATCAGTATTTCTCAATCTTGGTTTAAGCCATGTGGACTTCAACTCCCAGAATCCTTAGCCAGCACAGGCAGTGCTAATAATTCTGGGAGTTGGGGGACATACCTCTGGAAATTACTACACTTTTGAAAAAAATTGGTCTATTATCCTGCTTGCTGTGTATTTCTGTGCATGTGTGTCTGACCCGTAGAAATAGCAAAGAATTTGAGAAAATATGGCAGTACAGTACTGTATATTAAAGCCAGAAAGTTTTCTTAAATGTAGTTACACTAACTCCTCCCAATTATTTAAATAGATCTACTCCAAACATGACTATATCAGTGTTTAACTCAGCTGCCTTATCTTAATACTAAACAGGATACTGTTACATTTCAGATTATAATTGTACAGATGCTGTTAAAATTGATGTGGGTTTCTGAAAGTATCGTTATTCTCTGCTATTTAAAAGAAGATACAATAGCACTGGGCCTCTCAGATCAAGCATTTATTTTAAAAAGCTTCTTCATTTTGTCTAGAACAATAATAAAGCAATCTTTAAAAAAATAAGTCTAATAATTTTAACATTCTACAAACATTTATAGTTATTGATTCACCCCCTTGCATCTAGTTCAGCAGAAAATAAAAATCTCTGTCTCTCTCCCAGCAATTTGCCTCCTTGCAGCTAGTTTCACTTTCAGTTTAGCAGGTGGTCTCAAATCAGCTGAGAGTTGGGAAACTGATAATCAGTTGCTTGGCTTAACAGGCTCTGTTCTGTTTGCTGCAAGGAGGTAAATTGCTGGGAGGCAGAGGCCAAAGTGTGGGGGTGGCTTTGTGGGGCTACATTCAGTGTATAAGATGTATAAGATGCACTCATGTTTTCAGCCTCTACAGTATTGTCAAAACAATTCAGGTATGTAGTGACATCATCATGAAATGTCACTATTGGTCCCAGGGTCTACAAATCAAAGTAATGCCATGATGATATTATCATTCTGATGCTATTATTGTTTCCCTCCCTCTCCTCTTACTCAAGATCCCCCATTTGAGATGACTGCCAATGCCTTTGACCTAATTCTTGTTGTTCAATCAAGTAAGGCATGTCCAACTCTTTGTGATCCCGTAGACCATAACATGTCAGGCTTCCCTGTCTCCTGGAATTGCCCAAATTCATGCTCATAGACACAGGGCTACACTAATGTATTTATTAATTTTATTTATGTATTGCCTGTATTGCTTTTACAAATAACTCAAGATATTATTGAGCTAAGAGAGAGGGGAAGACACTCAACTGAACTCCATAGCTAAAGTGGGCTTAGAATTCACAGACACCATTTTCTATCCTGCTTCCTTAAACACTAGATTTAGACTTAGAGTAACTTTATTGTCACTTTGAATGCACATTAATTGGCATACATTAAAATGAAATTTAATTGCATACAGCTCTCAAAGCTTCACCACCACCAATATACACTACATAAACATGAGTCAGTCAATCTGCATGTACTCACATAGAAACATAGAAGATTGATGGCAGAAAAGAACCTCATGGTCCATCTAGTCTGCCCTTATACTATTTCCTGTATTTTATCTTAGGATGGATTTTTATCCCAGGCATGTTTAAATTCAGTTACTGTGGATTTACCAACCACGTCTGCTGGAAGTTTGTTCCAAGCATCTACTACTCTTTCAGTAAAATAATATTTTTTCACATTGCTTCTGATCTTTCCCACAACTAACCTCAGATTGTTCCCTCCTGAACCTTATCTAACCCTCTAACGTATTTAAATGTTTCAATCATGTCCCCCCTTTTCCTTCTGTCCTCCAGACTATACATATTGAGCTCATTAAGTCTTTCCTGATATTTTATGCTTAAGATCTTCCACCATTTTTATAGCCTACTTAGGACCCGTTCAATTTTATCAATATCTTTTTGTAGGTGAGGTCTCCAGAACTGAACATAGTATTCCAAATGTAGTCTCACCAGTGCTCTATACAGCGGGATCACAATCTCCCTCTTCCTGCTTGTTATACCTCTAGCTATGCAGTCAAGCATTCTACTCGCTTTCCCTACAGCCTGACTGCACATTACATTACGTGACACAGAAAAACAACACAGTCTAGTTCGGATGTATACATGTGCATGGCAAGAGAAAAAAAATCTTGTGAGTTTACCAGATGGATGGCATAGGGAACAAAGGAGTTATAAAATTGAAATGTTTCAAAACCTCCTCCCAGAGGGAAGCAACAGAAACAGACCCTAAAATGGGTGAGTGGGTTTTCTAACAATGCTTTGAAGACTAAACAAATGGTGCTTATAAGAGTATCCTGAATAATGGGAAACAAGCTTCCTATACTCTTCTTGGCTACCACTCACCACCATGCAGTCCACTGTATTGACTTTCTCTCCAAGGCACTGCTGCCACCAAAACAAACAGTCATTTAACAGTTTGTTAACATGCTCTCCAATTGTGTCTCTGTAGAAAGTGGCCAGGAGAGATGGAGAAAGATGTGCTCTCCTCATCCGACACAGAAATGCAGACTAGTTTGCATGCTTCACTAAGGATGACGTGTGGAGAGACCAATTCAGATGATTAGTTATCAAACTGGCTCTCACTATTGATCGATGGTTCCCTATTGACCTATGCTTGAGGGTTGTTATAAGCATTTTTTTAAAGTATACAAATGTAAAACTCAAGTATTAGACAAACACCAATGCTTTTCTGTTGGAAACCCCTTTTTGGGTATAATTTTATTTTTTTCTCCAGCATAAAAAACATACATAGACGAAAACACATACCATATTTTTCAGAGTATAAGATGCACCGGAGTATAAGACGCACCTTAGATTTTGGGAAAGAAAACAGGGGAAAGAATATGCTTACCAGGTTTTCCTCTGGCTAGTGTCCTTAGCCTGGTGAGCTGCAGCACATTATTTTATCCCCTGGTTAAGGTTTCAAAAAAACCTTATTCAGAGAGAGTAACAAAGAAAGAGCTTGCAAGCCAGTAAAGAGCTAGGAATATAATTAACACCTGGAAAGTGTAGAGCAATGGGGAAAACCCCCCAAAGACTTAGGGCTTGGAAAACATTCTTCGCAGAGAGAAACAATAAAAGAACCTGCAAGGTAATAGCTGGGGAAATCGTTAAAAGCTACATTCAGAGTATATAAGATGCATTCAAATTATCAGCCTCTTTTGGGGGGGGGGGAAAGGTGTGTCTTATGGGTTTAGGACATTTAGCCTCCGCCAGTTGGATGAAGCTCTTTCCTCCGCAGCAGCTGATCGGCCGCTGCCTTCACTCCCTCGCCCAAAGGCCCCTAGCTCTTGGCCCCAGCCCTTTGGCCACAAAAATCCAAATTCAGCCACAGCCTTTTGGCCACATGGGACACTTCGCCACCATCCAATCAGAACGGTTGTTACAAAATGCTACTTTTGGAAGGAAAGAATGGGACAGTTTGCTCTTTCATACACAAACACATTGAATGATAGAGAGGGAAGGGACGTCGGTGGCCATCTAGTCTGACCCCCTTCTCATTCAGGAGACTTACAGAATGATAGAGAAGAAAGGGAACTCAGTGGCCATCTAGTCTGACCCACTTTCTCATTCAGGAGACTCACAGAAGGATAGAGAGGGAAGGGACCTCAGTGGCCATCTAGTATGACCCCTCTTCTCATTCAGGAGACTTAAAGAATGATAGAGATGGAAGGGACCTCGGTGGCCATCTAGTATGACCCCTCTTCTCAGTCAGGAGACTTACAGAATAATAGAGAGGGAAGGGACCTCGGTGGCCATCTAGTCTGACCCCTCTTCTCAGTCAGGAGACTTACAGAATGATAGAGATGGAAGGGACCTCGGGTGGCCATCTAGTATGACCCCTCTTCTCAGTCAGGTGACTTACAGAATGATAGAGATGGAAGGGTCCTCGGTGGCCATCTAGTATGACCCCTCTTCTCAGTCAGGAGACTTACGGAATGATAGAGATGGAAGGGACCTCGGTGGCCATCTAGACTGACACCTCTTCTTAGTCAGGAGACTTACAGAAGGATAGAGAGGGAAGGGAACTCGGTGGCCATCTAGTCTGACCTGACCCACCTTCTCATTCAGGAGACTTACAGAATGATAGAGAGGGAAGGGAACTCAGTGGCCATCTAGTCTGACCCACTTTCTCATTCAGGAGACTCACAGAAGGATAGCGAGGAAAGGGACCTCGGTGGCCATCTAGTCTGACTCCCTTCTTGGCTAATGATCCCTCCCTGTTTGCAGAGAGAGAGGTCCGTTCATGCTGTGGGCATCTAGATGATCCCATGCCCTTTTCACCCCTCCTCTCTCCATGTGGACAGTCCACAAAATGTGTATGTGTGGGGGGGAAAGATTGGAGTGCTAATGATCCCCCCCCTGTTTGCAGAGAGAGAAAGAGGTCCGTTCATGCTGTGGGCATCTAGACGATCCCATGCCCTTTTCACCCCCTCCTCTGTCCATGTGGACAGTCCACAAAGTGGGGAGGGGAAGGGTGTTGGAAGGGACCCTGAAGAAAAAGAGAGAGAGAGAGAAATGCAAAGGGAGTTTTATAGAGGAGCATATAGTTGTGTGTTCCCCCAGCCAATGTTCCTTTTGCATCTGCCTCGAGGTATCGTAAAAATTCCACAGATAATCATGACAAGCAGGTCATAAAGGGGCCCCAGACAGCAACCAGCCTTCACTTCTGTTGTTTGCTAATAGAATCCTACCTATCTCTCCCACCCACCAGTCTTTTGTGAGGACCAATCTGATTGGCTTCCCAAATTAGCTTGTTGTGAGGCAGGGAGTTCCACCAGCCAATTTAGCACCCCAGAAATTTGACCGGGAGACCAATTCTCCTGCTTGTGAAGAGGGCTGGACTAGATGGCCTTTGAGGTACCATCCATCTCTATGACTCTGTGTCAGTTTCCTGCTTGAGGAGAGGTCCTGAGTAGAATTGGTATGTGTGGATGTGGGTGTGTATATCACACCAAAGAAACAGGAGTTTCCTAAAACAATTAGCATTTCAAGGAGATATAGGAACAGCTTACCACATGTCCTTTTTTTATAACTAAATTCTGTACTTGGTGATTTTGATTCCATATCTATTGATGGGATAACCATTGGAGTTTAGCTTTGTTGAAAACAAAAGTTCATTGCTGCTGATCATGTGTGTGTCTCTGTGTGTGTGTGTGTGTATGAAAGAGCTCCCAAAGCCCCACACACACTTTGGGGACTCCACACATGAACGGAGAAGAAGGCATGGGATCGTCTAGATGCCCAGAGTATGAACAGACCTCTCTCTCTCTGCAAAAAGGAAAGGATCATTAGCCTTCCCAATTTTTTCCCACAAAGCCCCCTGCCCCCCCCTTTGGGGACCCATGCCTCTTTTCACCCCTCCTTCATTCGTATTGAGGGTCCCCAGAAGTGAGAGAGGGAGGGGGCATTGGGAGCAGTATGTTCCCCCTGCCAATTTAGCAGGTCAGAATTTGTCAAATGTGTATGAGTGGAAGGAGAGGGTGGGACTGGATGAGCACCAAAGTCCCTCCCAACTCTTGTTAAATGTGTATGGGTGGAGGGCGGGGGTGGACCCTACCCCCACGTCTCGGGCCCCCAATTTTTTGCCTCTCTTGACACTTTCTTTTGTCACAAATGCTCCACGCATCGTAAAAATTCCAAAGATTAGCAGGAGGAGCAGGTCATAAAGGGGCCCCAGACAGCAACCAGCCTTCACTTCTGTCCTTTGCTACCTAGCAGTCTCTCCCAAACCTCTTTTGAGAGGACTGCTCTGATTGGGTTCCCAAATTAGTTTTTAAAGGATTAGCTTGTTGCGAGGCAATGAGTTCCACCAGCCAATTTAGCAGCCCCAGAATTTGACCGGAAGACCAATTCTCCTGCTTACGAAGAGGGTTGGACTAGATGGTCTCTGAGGTCCCCTCCATCTCTGTCATTCCATTTCATTCTCCTGCTTGAGCTGGGGGTCAGACTAGATGGATACCGAGGTCCCTTCACTCTCTATCATTCTGTAAGTCTTCTGAATGAGAAGGAGGGTCAGATGAGATGGCCACTGAGGTCCCTTCCCTCTCTATCACTCTGTACATCTCCTAAATGAGAAGGGGGTCAGACTAGATGGCCACCAAGGTCCCTTGCCTCTCTAATATTCTGTAAGTCTCCTGAATGAGAAGGGGGGTCAGGTCAGACTAGATGGCCACCAAGGTCCCTTCCCTCTCTATCATTCTGTAAGTCTCCTGAATGAGAAGGTGGGTCAGGTCAGACTAGATGGCCACCAATGTCCCTTCCCTCTCTATCACTCTGCAAGTCTCCTGAATGAGAATGTGGGGTCAGACTAGATGGCCACCAAGGTCCCTTCCCTCTCTATAATTCTGTAAGTCTCCTGAATGAGAAGGGGGGTCAGGTCAGACTAAATGGCCACCAAGGTCCCTTCCCTCTCTATCATTCTGTAGTACTCCTGAATGAGAAGGGGGTCAGACTAGATTGCCACCGAGGTCCCTTCCCTCTCTATCATTCTATAAGTCTCCTGAATGAGAGGGGGGTCAGACTAGATGGCCACCAAGGTCCCTTCCCTCTATATCATTCTGTAAGTCTCCTGAATGAGAAGGTGGGTCAAGTCAGACTAGATGGCCATCAAGGTCCCTTCCCTCTCTATCATTCTGTAAGTCTCCTGAATGAGAAGGTGGGTCAAGTCAGACTAGATGACCACTGAGGTCCCTTCCCTCTCTATCATTCTGTAAGTCTCCTGAATGAGAAGGTGGGTCAAGTCAGACTAGATGGCCACTGAGGTCCCTTCCCTCTCTATCATTCTGTAAGTCTCCTGAATGACAAAGGGGTCAGACTAGATGGCCACTGAGTTCCCTTTCCTCTCTATCATTCTGTAAGTCTCCTGAATGAGAAGTGGGGTCAGGTCAGACTAGATGGCCACCAAGGTCCCTTCCCTCTCTATCATTATGTAAGTCTCCTGAATGAGAAGGGGGTCAGACTAGATTGCCACCGAGGTCCCTTCCCTCTCTATCACTCTGCAAGTCTCCTGAATGAGAATGTGGGGTCAGACTAGATGGCCACCAAGGTCCCTTCCCTCTCTATCATTCTGTAATACTCCTGAATGAGAAGGGGGTCAGACTAGATTGCCACCGAGGTCCCTTCCCTCTCTATCATTCTATAAGTCTTCTGAATGAGAGGGGGGTCAGACTAGATGGCCACCAAGGTCCCTTCCCTCTCTATCATTCTGTAAGTCTCCTGAATGAGAAGGTGGGTCAAGTCAGACTAGATGGCCATCAAGGTCCCTTCCCTCTCTATCATTCTTTAAGTCTCCTGAATGAGAAGGTGGGTAAAGTCAGACTAGTTGGCCACTGAGGTCCCTTCCCTCTCTATCATTCTGTAAGTCTCCTGAATGAGAAGGTGGGTCAAGTCAGACTAGATGGCCACTGAGGTCCCTTCCCTCTCTATCATTCTGTAAGTCTCCTGAATGAGAAAGGGGTCAGACTAGATGGCCACTGAGTTCCCTTTCCTCTCTATCATTCTGTAAGTCTCCTGAATGAGAAGGTGGGTCAGGTCAGACTAGATGGCCACGAAGGTCCCTTCCCTCTCTAATATTCTGTAAGTCTGCTGAATGAGAAGAGGGGTCAGATGAGATGGCCACCAAGGTCCCTTCCCTCTCTATCATTCTGTAAGTCTCCTGAATGAGAAGGTGGGTCAAGTCAGACTAGATGGCCATCAAGGTCCCTTCCCTCTCTATCATTCTGTAAGTCTCCTGAATGGGAAGGGGGTCAGACTAGATGGCCACTGAGTTCCCTTTCCTCTCCATCATTCTTTAAGTCTCCTGAATGAGAAGGGGGGTCAGGTCAGACTAGATGGCAACCAAGGTCCCTTCCCTCTCTATCATTCTGTAAGTCTCCTGAATGAGAAGGTGGGTCAAGTCAGACTAGATGGCCACTGAGGTCCCTTCCCTCTCTATCATTCTGTAAGTCTCCTGAATGAGAAGGGGGTCAGACTAGATGGCCACTGAGTTCCCTTTCCTCTCCATCATTCTTTAAGTCTCCTGAATGAGAAGGGGGGTCAGGTCAGACTAGATGGCAACCAAGGTCCCTTCCCTCTCTATCATTCTGTAAGTCTCCTCAATGAGAAGGTGGGTCAAGTCAGACTAGATGGCCACCAAGGTCCCTTCCCTCTCTACCCCTCTGCAAGTCTCCTGAATGAGAATGTGGGGTCAGACTAGATGGCCACTGTGTTCCCTTTCCTCTCTATCATTCTGTAAGTCTCCTGAATGAGAAGGGGGTCAGGTCAGAATAGATGGCCACCAAGGTCCCTTCCCTCTCTATCATTATGTAAGTCTCCTGAATGAGAAGGGGGGTCAGGTCAGACTAGATGGCCACCAAGGTCCCTTCCCTCTCTATCATTCTGTAAGTCTCCTGAATGAGAAGGGGGTCAGACTAGATTGCCACCGAGGTCCCTTCCCTCTCTATCATTCTGTAAGTCTCCTGAATGAGAGGGGGGTCAGACTAGATGGCCACCAAGGTCCCTTCCCTCTCTAATATTCTGTTAGTCTCCTGAATGAGAAGATGGGTCACATGAGATGGCCACCAAGGTCCCTTCCCTTTCTATCATTCTGTAAGTCTCCTGAATGAGAAGGTGGGTCAAGTCAGACTAGATGGCCACTGAGGTCCCTTCCCTCTCTATCATTCTGTAAGTCTCCTGAATGAGAAAGGGGTCAGACTAGATGGCCACTGAGTTCCCTTTCCTCTCTATCATTCTGTAAGTCTCCTGAATGAGAAGGTGGGTCAGGTCAGACTAGATGACCACGAAGGTCCCTTCCCTCTCTAATATTCTGTAAGTCTACTGAATGAGAAGAGGGGTCAGATGAGATGGCCACCAAGGTCCCTTCCCTCTCTATCATTCTGTAAGTCTCCTGAATGAGAAGGTGGGTCAAGTCAGACTAGATGGCCATCAAGGTCCCTTCCCTCTCTATCATTCTGTAAGTCTCCTGAATGGGAAGGGGTCAGACTAGATGGCCACTGAGTTCCCTTTCCTCTCCATCATTCTTTAAGTCTCCTGAATGAGAAGGGGGGTCAGGTCAGACTAGATGGCAACCAAGGTCCCTTCCCTCTCTATCATTCTGTAAGTCTCCTGAATGAGAAGGTGGGTCAAGTCAGACTAGATGGCCACTGAGGTCCCTTCCCTCTCTATCATTCTGTAAGTCTCCTGAATGAGAAGGGGGTCAGACTAGATGGCCACTGAGTTCCCTTTCCTTTCCATCATTCTTTAAGTCTCCTGAATGAGAAGGGGGGTCAGGTCAGACTAGATGGCAACCAAGGTCCCTTCCCTCTCTATCATTCTGTAAGTCTCCTCAGTGAGAAGGTGGGTCAAGTCAGACTAGATGTCCACCAAGGTCCTTTCCCTCTCTACCCCTCTGCAAGTCTCCTGAATGGGAATGTGGGGTCAGACTAGATGGCCACTGTGTTCCCTTTCCTCTCTATCATTCTGTAAGTCTCCTGAATGAGAAGGGGGGTCAGGTCAGACTAGATGGCCACCAAGGTACCTTCCCTCTCTATCATTATGTAAGTCTCCTGAATGAGAAGGGGGGTCAGGTCAGACTAGATGGCCACCAAGGTCCCTTCCCTCTCTATCATTCTGTAAGTCTCCTGAATGAGAAGGGGGTCAGACTAGATTGCCACCGAGGTCCCTTCCCTCTCTATCATTCTGTAAGTCTCCTGAATGAGAGGGGGTCAGACTAGATGGCCACCAAGGTCCCTTCCCTCTCTAATATTCTGTTAGTCTCCTGAATGAGATGGCCACCAAGGTCCCTTCCCTTTCTATCATTCTGTAAGTCTCCTGAATGAGAAGGTGGGTCAAGTCAGACTAGATGGCCACTGAGGTCCCTTCCCTCTCTATCATTCTGTAAGTCTCCTGAATGAGAAAGGGGTCAGACTAGATGGCCACTGAGTTCCCTTTCCTCTCTATCATTCTGTAAGTCTCCTGAATGAGAAGGTGGGTCAGGTCAGACTAGATGGCCACGAAGGTCCCTTCCCTCTCTAATATTCTGTAAGTCTACTGAATGAGAAGAGGGGTCAGATGAGATGGCCACCAAGGTCCCTTCCCTCTCTATCATTCTGTAAGTCTCCTGAATGAGAAGGTGGGTCAAGTCAGACTAGATGGCCATCAAGGTCCCTTCCCTCTCTATCATTCTGTAAGTCTCCTGAATGGGAAGGGGGTCAGACTAGATGGCCACTGAGTTCCCTTTCCTCTCCATCATTCTTTAAGTCTCCTGAATGAGAAGGGGGGTCAGGTCAGACTAGATGGCAACCAAGGTCCCTTCCCTCTCTATCATTCTGTAAGTCTCCTGAATGAGAAGGTGGGTCAAGTCAGACTAGATGGCCACTGAGGTCCCTTCCCTGTCCATCATTCTTTAAGTCTCCTGAATGAGAAGGGGGGTCAGGTCAGACTAGATGGCAACCAAGGTCCCTTCCCTCTCTATCATTCTGTAAGTCTCCTGAATGAGAAGGTGGGTCAAGTCAGACTAGATGGCCATCAAGGTCCCTTCCCTCTCTATCATTCTGTAAGTCTCCTGAATGGGAAGGGGGTCAGACTAGATGGCCACTGAGTTCCCTTTCCTCTCCATCATTCTGTAAGTCTCCTGAATGAGAAGGGGGGTCAGGTCAGACTAGATGGCAACCAAGGTCCCTTCCCTCTCTATCATTCTGTAAGTCTCCTGAATGAGAAGGTGGGTCAAGTCAGACTAGATGGCCACTGAGGTCCCTTCCCTCTCTATCATTCTGTAAGTCTCCTGAATGAGAAGGGGGTCAGACTAGATGGCCACTGAGTTCCCTTTCCTCTCTATAATTCTGTAAGTCTCCTGAATGAGAAGGTGGGTCAGGTCAGATTAGATGGCCACCAAGGTCCCTTCCCTCTCTATCATTATGTAAGTCTCCTGAATGAGAAGGGGTCAGACTAGATGGCCACCGAGGTCCCTTCCCTCTCTATCATTCAATGTGTTTGTGTATGAAAGAGCAAACTGTCCCATTCTTTCCTTCCAAAAGTAGCATTTTGTAACAACCGTTCTGATTGGATGGTGGCGAAGTGTCCCATGTGGCCAAAAGGCTGTGGCTGAATTTGGATTTTTGTGGCCAAAGGGATGGGGCCAAGAGCTAGGGGCCTTTGGGCGAGGGAGTGAAGGCAGCGGCCGATCAGCTGCTGCGGAGGAAAGAGCTTCATCCAACTGGTGGAGACAAAAAGTCCCATTCCCGTGTCTTATACATCAAACAAATGGTATATCATCAATGCCTAACAATTTGCTTGTGTAATCTTCTTATATGAGTGATTAATAAAAAACATCCAAAATCCTATTTTCATTTCATCAATACCCATTTCATAGCCTATTCTATCTTTGTCTTCAGATTGCAGCCAACTCCTGGGGCAAGGCATGGGGTGAACATGGCTACTTCCGCATTGCCAGAGGAACCAATGAGTGTGAGATTGAATCTTTTGTAGTGGGTGTCTGGGGCCGGATTGAAATGGAAGATATGCACTACAAGAAATGAAGAGATTGGACTCTTCAGCCTTGCATTGTGATAACAGAAATAACTTCTTTCCTCCTGTTGGCCCTATGTTTTCTTCTCCTCAAAGCATCTGGTATCTGGAACAGTCACAGGACATAACTATATGGGTTTGGCCTCCAAAGATAGCAGCCTTTGTCTCTGTTCTAGGGAAAGCCTAGAACCATCATGTGAATTTTTTGGACCTGGAAAGTCTTTGGAGTATTCTTCCTCAGATGATGGGATGGGGTGGGGGAACCTGAAAACCTCTTAAATGGCTACCCAAGTGCTACAGTTTCTTGAAAAGGATCAAGAGAAGATATCCAATCTGACATTTTGTTATGTATAGCTCACATATTCACAACCAAAGGGACCTAGAGATATCAGAAGCAAACCTTGACAGGATTCCCTAAGGATGGAAAGTTATAAATAATCTGAAGAAACCTGCTGACTGGGAGACCAACCGGCATCTCTCTCTCTTTTTTCTTTTAGTCCTTTCTGTGATGTACCTTACAGAACCTTTTTGGAAGCGATGACATCTTTTGCTTGACTTTCCCCAGAGGCAACCATGGTAAAATAAAAAGTTGTCATCCTCTTAGGCCAAATTTTCAAGCATTTCAGGTAGTACATCTACAGATGAGTGGAGTTTTAGTCCTAGCAGACATATTTGCATCAATGTCAGATGAACTAGATGAAAAAAACTGCCTCATTTTATGTACCTGCAACATATCAAGAATAGCTATATAGGTGATAGGTTGCTACCAGTTCGAATGAACCGGTAGCAGCAGTGGTGCTTTCCTGCCCATCCTATCTTACAACATGGAATCGCAGGGCTGGAAGAGACCTCAGAGGTCCCCTAATTTAACCCCTACTCATGGCAGTAATCAAAATAATAAAAGTGAAATAAGTAATACCCTTTAGACCAGCAGTCACCAACTGGTGATCTATGGACCACTGGTGAGCCATGAGAAAATTTTGGCAGTCCACAGAAAAACTAGTTTTTATATTGCACTAAATCAGGGCTTCCCAAACTATGGTCCTTGGGACATATGTGTGCAATGAGCATTTGTGTTGCTTCAGAGAGTCTCCCCCTTCATGGTCTTTTTGTGTAGGTTGGAGGGGGGGCAGAAATTATAACTTGGGGTCTGCTTTAGTCTCCTAGTGTGGGACTTTGGGCAAAGGCTGGGGGGAAGTGCCGCTGAGGGTTTTGTTCCAGTAGGACTGTATCATGGCCTGAACCTGGTTGACCATCTCAACCTGCTGAGCTTCCAGGCACTGGCACCTGGCCTTGCACTCCTGCAGGTCTTCCATCTGCTTGGAAAGCCTATGCTTGTAGTCCTCACTGAGGTGCTTCTACTGAGCCTCCTTCTTGGTCAAATCCAATTTAAACTGAGTTGTTTTTCCAACTCTTTCTTATGTTAATTGCTTAGCTCCAACAACTGCTTCCTTTTGGGGCATTAAGGGGCCTGGGCCAGCATGCGAGGAAGAGCTAGGAAGGGAGGGGTGAGTAGAGACTGGTAAGGCGCCCCTCAATGTGAATAACATTGAATTGGCCACACCCAGCCAATCACATGGCCATCTAGCCATACCAATCTAACTGGTCATTAGGTAGATCATATCCGCAGGATTTAAAATTATGACTTTAGCGGTCCCTGAGATCCGAAAGGTTGGTGACTGCTGCTTTAAACAACATTAACCTTTCTCAAACAGTCCTTCTCAGCTATGTTGGACTTCCAAGCCCCACAACCTCTAACATGGCCATCTATGGTCATCAAGGCCCAAATCTCTGGAGAGCACCAGGATGTGGTCAAACTACCTTGTGTATCCACTACAATGGAAGGAGGACTTCCTCTGTTCTTAAGCTTCCTTGTTCAGCCCACCACGAGGTATTGCTGCTCCAAAGACAATACAATTCCATCACAGCTTCAGCAGCTGAATGTTTTGCCAAAATCCTTCGGTTGACTTTCAAAGCCAAGCTAAAATCAGCCTCAGGCCATCTGTTTTAGGTCCATCTAAATTGAAAAATAGGAGGAAATTCTCCTGTCTCCTCTGCCTGGTTTCAACTCCCATGGATTTTTTTTTTCATTTCCCTGCCGCATAGCCAAACACCAGCTTTTGCTCAGACTGACAACTTGGTGTACTATCCTGGCTCTGAGCTCTAGTGAAAACGTTGATCCTCCTGCCTGAAGCCACTCTTAGTTTACCCCTTTACCTTTCCTCTTTTTTTCTTTCTTTTTAAAAATCATTTTGGCTTTTGATGGCTGTCTCTGCACCTTCTGTGCTGGCGTGAGAGTGTCTCATGGCTAAGCCTCCCTTTGTTGAGAACTTAAGGCTGTTGAAAGGGGAGGCCTTCAGTCAGCTAGGCAGGTTGGTTTTGTTACATTCTGCAAGATTTGCAAGCGCCAATGTAAACACTGAGCAGCTGCCATTGGCGTGAAAGAAGCGGAAAAAAGCACATTAAAAGGCACATCTTCACACATGACTGAGGCAGGGAACTTTGAAAGAAGTGCCTGTGCTAGCAGTCCTTCCATGGAGCCGGAAAACCCTTTTATGTGAGGATGAAGGGAGAAAGTGGAGCTTCCTCTTCTAATACCCGATCAAAGCAGAGATTAAGGGGAATCTCAGTCTAGTTGTCCTGGTGGAGAGGTGGGATCAGGGCCACCATCAGGAATTTTGGGGGCCCCATACAGCCTAAGTGTCTGCCCCCCCCCCCCGCCATTTTAAAACTACTGCCCCCAAATCCCGTGCCATGCCCACCATGGCCACACACCCTGGGCAAGCCCTCCCCCCAGCCCTCTGAGGTCAAACACAGCCCTCTCTCACTCTCTTCCTTCCTCTCTCATCTCTTTCTTTCACTCTTTCTCTTTCTCTATCTTGCTTTCTTCCTCTCTCTCTCTTCCTTCCTCTTTCTCTATCTTGCTTTCTTCCTCTCTCTCACTCTCTTCCTTCCCCTCTCATCTCTTTCTTTCTTTCTCTCTTTATCTTGCTTCCTTCCTCTCTCACTCTCTTCCTTCCTCTCTCATCTCTCTCTCTTTTTCTTTCTTTCTTTCTCTTTCTCTCTCTTCGCCCTCTTTCTCTATCTCTCCCCCTCTTGCTCTCTCTCTCTTTTTCTCACTTTCTCTCTCTTGTTTTCTTTCTCTCACTCTTTCTCTCTCTCGTTCTCTCTCTCTTGCTATCTCTTTCTCTCCCCCCCTCTTTCTCTCTCTCTCTCTTTCTCTCTTTCTCACTTTCTCTCTATCTTGCTCTGTCGCTCTCACTCTCTCTCGTTCTCCGGACGCTGGCGAAAGTGATTTTCAATGTCCCTGCCAGCCCGCCCAGAACATTCAAATTAAGGGGGGGGAAAGCCGGCAAAGGTTTTCTTTCTTTTTTTTTCGGCAAGAAAAACCTTGGCCGGCGGAGGAGAAAGAGAGGTGGATCGGGCGGGCGGGCATGCGGGGGGCAGCGGCGAGTAGCCAGGGGCGCGAGGGGGCTAGAGGAGCAGGGGGGACTGGCGGCGGCCGTGGAAAAGAGTGTGCGGGGCCGGGGGGGCGTTTTGGGGTGCGCTGGCTAAGGCGTGCGCAGCCTACAGCTACAGGGAACGCCCCAGCCACCCAAGCCTCGTTCCCCAATGCCGCCACCCCGAAGGGGCTCCTACCTTCACCGCGCGCTCCAAAAGAGGGCCGGTACTGCGAGGAGCTGGAGCTTGGCGTCGGCACTGCTCACTGGGCACAAATTACTGCGGGCGCCAGGGGGCCGGCAAAACCATCCGGGCCCCCCCTATTTGTCAATTTGGCCGGGCCCCTGACGCCAGTACCAGTAGTACCGCCCTATCGGCGGCCCTGGGTGGGATGGACAGGGACAAATCAAGGTTAGCCTTCAGGATGCAATTAGAAGTCTAATGGGTTGCTTAGGTGTGTGAATTTGAAAGAAGTGGAACTTCTCTTGATGCTTTCAACTTGGTTACTTTTTCATGTTTATATTGACCATTCCCAATAATAATAATTCTGGTTCAGATTTAATCTCAATTAGTAAAATTTCTTTTATCCACTTCCAAATTTTTCTCCAATAGTTTCTGGCCCTTACACATGTCCACCACATGTGGAAAAAAGTACCTGGCTCCCTTTTACATTTCCAGCAGCTTGGAAAGAAACCCAGATAGATTTTCGCTAATCTTATAGGAGTTAGGTACCATCGATAGAAAATTTTATAAAGGTTTTCTTTATAGGCAGCAGAGATAGTTACTTTCAAGTTATAACTCCAGAGATTTTCCCACTTATCCAAATCGATTGTATGACCTATATTTTGGGCCCATTTGATCATTACTTCTTTAACTCTCTCTTCCTCCATTTTGTTTCTAAGTAAGCATTTGTAAGTTCATGAGATTGTTTCCCCTTCTGGGCCCACTAAGACCTTATCGATTTCTTGATCATTCAGTTGAAAATCAATTTTTTCCAGATCTGTTTAAATTTATTTTGTAGTTGAAAATACAGCCACCAGTCGATATTTATCCACTCTTCTGCTAGCTTTCCCCTAGATTTAAGTTGGTTTTGTTTAGTTAATATTTTGTTATATGTAATTGTATTGTTTGCACCAAATAAATTAGGATGCAAATTCCGCTTCTAGAGGGGAAAGCCATTTGGAATCTGAGTATAACAAATTTTCCTAATTTCTAGCCAGCCTTGTATTAAGATACCTCTGATATAATGGTCCCTAAAGTATCTATGTACTTTGTCATCTTCATTCGATAAATATTTTTGCCAGCCATACTGGAGATCATGTCCTTCGATAGTTAAGATTCTTTTATTCTTTTAGTCTTCGGAGAGGGGCAGCAGACAAATCTAATAAATTATAAATTATTATTATTATTATTATTTGTAGAGATACCCACTCTTTTAACTATGTAGCTATGGGCTGCTTGATAGTACATTTTCCAATCTGGTAAGCCTAGGCCTCCTTGACTTTTTGCAATCTTGCAAAAGTTTATATTTGATTCTAGATTTTTTCTCTCCTTCCAAATAAATTTTCTAACTAATTTGTCTAATTTATTATAAAATTTTTGTTCATTCCTAATTGGGGCAGAAACAGGTAGAGAACCTTGTGAAGTACATTCATTTTTATATCTGAAATTCTACCTATTAACGAGATTTGTAAATTAGATCATTTATAAGATCATTTTGGATATCTTTTAGTAATTTTTGATAGTTATCCCCTTTTATTGAGACACATTTAACTGAAAGCCAAATTCCAAAATATTTGACTTTTTTAGCCAATTTTATTGCCATAAGGTTTTCTAGCTCTTCTATTTGTTTTTTTGGGCAGATTCTTAATTAACATTTTTGTTTTATTTTTGTTGATCTTAAGTCCTGCTACCTCCCCAAATTTTTGTATCTCTTTTAGTAAGTTAAGGACCTGAGTAGAGGGGATCTTCGATAATGTAGACTATGTCATCTGCAAAAGCTTGTGTCTTCTACTGTTCACTTTTAATTTTAAAACCTTTGATATCTTGGTTGGCTCTATGTTTTTCAATAATGTCTCAATATGGAGGCTGTATAATAGGGATGAAATTAGGTAGCCCTTTTCAATATTTATTCCCTCGGTCCTATTGCCATTAACCAGGATAATCAACTAATTGCTGGGAATAAATTTTTTCTACCATTTGAATACATTTGTCTCGAATTGCATTAATTTGATTTGCATCAATAAGAAATCCCAATTTATGTTGACAAAAGCTTTCTGAGCGTCAATAAATAAAAGTGCTAGGTCAATAAATAAAAGTCCAGTCTTGCCTCATAATATTCCAGTACGTCTATTATTGTTCTTGTATTATTTCTAATGTGATGATTAGGGAGGAAACCATTTTGGTCTGGGTGTATCATTACATTTAAAACCATTTTCAATCTCTGCTATAATCGAGGCAAAAAATTTATAATTGACATTAAGCAGAGAGATAGGCCTATAGTTTTGGATTAGGTGGTCCTCTAACCCCTCTTTTGGCAATAATATAATATAGGCTCCCCCCACCCCATGACTTAGGCATCTTGCTTTCTTTCAGAATTTTATTAAACAATTCCAAAATTCTGATCTCATAAATTTTAATAAACTTTTTATATATTTCTGATGGGAGCCCATCCGGACCCAGAGTCTTTTCATTTTTTTGTTTTTGTAAAACTTTTTGTAGATCCTCTTGTGTAATATTACTATTTAAATTGGTTCTCATATCCTCTGTCAGTATAGGTAGTTTTTGGTTCAACAAATAGTTTTCAACCTCTGCCTTGTTAATTTTTCCTTTTTTATATAAATTTTGGTAAAAAATCTGAATTATTATTTTCTTTTCCTCCAATCCCAGTTGCCTTATCCCTGATCATCCTCAAATTGTTGAATAGTTCTCCTTGTTTTCTTTTTCCTTAGCCTATAGGCCAACCATCTCCCAGTTTTGTTAGCGTGTTCAAAATAATTTTGTTTCATTGCTTTTATGTTAAGGGCTATTTCTTCCTGATTTATTAAGTTAATTTTATGATTTATTAAGTCTCTAGTCTCCTTGTAGTTTTCGTCTGTTGGGTTTTCCTGACAAAGAATTTCCATGTCTTGGAGTTCTTTTTCATTTTTTCTCTATACATTTTACCTTTCTGTATTTGATAGGCGATTGAAATACCTTTAACATATGCTTTCATTATGTCCCAAATGTTGTATATAGATGTGTCCTCATTTAAATTCTCTTTAAAGAAAAATTTTAGTTCTTTCTCTATTTTATCTAAGTATTCCTTCTCCTGTAAGATATTTTGATTTAACATCCACCTATTTCTACTTGGGGGCGGGGGGGATTTTTAATATTCATTAGAATTGAGTAGTGGTCTGTCCACCTATTATTTTGTATCTCAACCTTGGTTATCTGTAAGAGGAGAGCTAGATTAGACCATGCCATATCTATGCAGGACCATGATCTATGTGGGTGTGAGTAATGTGAATTGCTGACTTTTAGGGTACAATTTTCTCCAAACATCATATAAGTCAAATTCTTTAATCATAGCAATTTGGTAATTTTCATCTAATATGATTTTTGCTTTTCCCTTTATAATCCAAATTTAAGTCAGCAATTGTGTTGAAATCCCATAATATACAGATATTTTGCCATTCAATTTCATTTATTTTTATGCAATTTTAAATAGATTTCCTTTTGTTTCAGATTCCTACTAGCAAAACTTTACCTTTTTCCATCGAAATTTCCACCATTAATATTCTTCCTTCTTTATCTTTGTAAACTATTCTGGGATTTAAATACTTTCTAATGTACATGACAATTCCTTTTTTTTTCTTACTTGTGCTGAAGCACAAAACATTTTCCCCAGTTTTGGACATTCCAACAGTTTATTGTAATTCTCTTTTATATGGGTTTCTTGCATACCTATTTTCTAATTTCTGTTTACTTAAATCTAATAATAGACGTTTTATTTTAATCAAAGAATTTAAAACATTAATTTTAATGGACAAAATTTTTATTTCACAACTTTTGGCATAGTTACTGGATATTTGATTTGAGGGCATCTCTAAACATTGTCTCAATTGGTATCCTAGCCCTTGCTCCTTCTCTTTCATTTCTCATAATCTCCCCGGACTCTCTGACCTCCCCTTCCTCCATTCTAGGTTCTATTGTGATCCCTTCTATATTTTGGCTTCCAATTTCTTCTTTATTAAAGGGTTCGTTTTCTGCTAGCAACATCTCATAGAATTCTTGTGCTTTTTCGAGAGAATCTGTTCTGTCTGGGTTCCCCCAGACCTCAACACCAACTGGAAAAAACAGCCCGACACGCTGGTAAAAGCAAAAGTACTTTATAGCTTGAAAAATAAACACAGAGAAAAACCTGTTCTTCCCAACAGACAGGCTATAAAACTTTACAGCAGAGTTCTGATGTCCAAACAATACAGCAGCCTTCTTGCTGGCACACCCACCACTGTAGAGAATAAGACCCCCACCTTTTTCTCCCAAGGTTTCAGTATTCAAAGTCACAAACCAGAATTCCAAGACGCCAAAGATCACAGCCAGGTCCCAGGACTCCCAAAGATAATACTCCACAAGCCAGGAAGGGTGGATCTGCCTTTTAGCCTTTCCAGAGAGCACCACACCCAAACCCAGCTGTTGCCTCTTAAGTGCTGAAAGTACCTAGCTAATTGGTCCCTTCGCTGGGTTGCTCTTCTCTGTCGCAGATCGATTATTGCTTGTGCCTTTTCCTCTAAGGAATCCAGGCTGCTTGCTGGGGAGAGCTCCCTCTGGGGGGACTCTGGCTGTCCCCCTTCTTCCTCAGCCTGAGATTCCTCCTCCTCGTCTGCCTACATCTCCTGTTCCTCATCCTCCCCCTCTGAGCCGGAAACCGACAGAAGATCAGCCGTTCCCTGAGGGGCCTCAGACGGAACCACAACAGAATCCATCTTAAATTTCTTCTCCTTCCAGGTAATAAACTGTTGTGGTTGGCTCTGGGCCAGCTCTTGCTTCAAGGACTGTGGGGGTTGATGTGGGTGAATCCTCCCATTGTCAGAGGCCAGTTTTGCTTCCGACTGCTTCCAACAGCGAAGTGTCTGTAGAAGATAGTGAAAGTGAAGTGGGATCCTCAGAGGAGGTAATTGCAGGCAGCCCATTAGATAGTTGCCCCATGAGTGATTCATCATCATTATCATCACAGGATTCAGAAGAGGAGGCATTCATTGATGTGTGCAGATGCAGGGCAATGTAACTGAAAAAGTAACTGCGTAAATACTACAGGAAATAAGGGAGATCACCTGTGGCTGGGGGTAATTAGGCTAATGGGGCTGCTGTTAAATTGTCAGGGTTCTTGCCTCTGGGCATGGAAGTTTATCCATTCGGTGAAGGAGAGAAGTATACTTTGCATCAGGATTTTACAAGGACTCTTTGAACTGTTTCCAGGACGTTTGGACTACTTCATAGTTAAGTTTGTGACTTGAGAACTCTTGAAGGAGGGTGGCTGTGACATCTTTACAGCTGCCTTTTATCTGCTTTGTGTTTGTTTATTGTTCTTCACAGCCTTCAAGGCTGTCGCTTTGAAGGTGAGCACTTTGACTGACTAAAAGTGTTTTTGGCTCGTATTTTCCTTTCAATAAAACAGTGCTATTGACTTTACAACTGTGTGTGTCTGAATTCCTACTTTTGAACTTAATTGGGAGCTCGTGTTGAGTAGCCTGGCAGAACATAAACATTCCCTTCGGGAGAAGCCACCTGAAGGGAATATTATTTCTATTTAATTGTGTGGATAGAAATTGGTATTTCCTTCTTCTTCTTTTGTCTCTGATTCTGCAGGGAATTTGTTTTAAAATCAGAATCTCAGTTCCTTTGTAGCTCAGGGATTCTCCTCTGATGGTGTTCAAGATCTCATCTCTTAATTGTCTCTTCAGGAGTCTAAAATGGATTTCTCTAGGATAGTGGAATCGTCTTGAGTAGCTTGCGTTAATTCGATATACTTCATCAATTTCTTTCATCATTTCTTCTTTGGGTCTATCTAACACTTGTTCTGTCTGGGTCACTCCAGAAGCCAATACCAACCCCAAAAGAGAAGCCAGACACACTGGTAAAAGGCAAAGGCAGTTTATATAATTCAAGGAAAACACAGGTAACAGAAAATGTCCTTCCAAACAGGAAAAATGCTGGAACTGCAAATATATACATGAAGGGAATAGTCCATGAAGCAATACCAGATTCTTGCTGCCAAGACGAAGCTGTAGATAGCAAACAGACGCCTCCCATGAGTCTTCCAGACTGCGAGGTCCCAAGCCAAGATCAGAGACGCTGAGAATCAAAACAGGTCACCGCAACTCCAATTGATAACACTCCACATGGCTTCAAGGCCTTGCCTGCCTTTTAAACCCTGCTGATGAGGACCACACCCAAACCCAGCTGTTTCTAATTCAATGGTGAAATATTTCTTTAACTGCTCCTTTCGTTGCTCTGAACGTCTCTGTCTCATGTCAATGACAGCTTGTGCGTCATCACCTAATGACTCCAAGCTACTGGCTGGGGAGAGCCCCCCCCCCCAGGGCTCTCATGCTGTTCTCCTTCATCCCATTCCTGACTCTCCTCTCCCCCGTCCGACTGTTCAGCCCCCTCCTCTGCGCTGTCATCCTCCTCCGGGCATGGAGCCAGCAGAGACACAGCTGGTCCCTGAGCAGCCTCAGGCTGAATCACAACAACACTAGACCCAAAATTTCTGACATAAGATCTGGGAGATTTTCGTCTTTAAATTCCTTTATATTTTGAATGCATAAGTAAAAAGTTGATCTCTCGAGATCTAAATGAAGAATCACTTCTTCTAAGTTGTGATTCACAGCCTCTGGTCTCTCATCTGTTTTTTCTAATTTCCTTTCTGTTACTTCCGTCCTCTTCTTAATTTTCTGATTTCTTTCTCGTTTTTTGTTAAAGCAGCTTGGATGACTCCAACTCTCATCCATTTTCTCCATGTTAAACTTCAGTTCGCTAATTTTGTCCCCCCCCCCCCCGCCATCTATACTTTTAGTAATGTTTTCTTGCATTTTCAAGAGGGTTTCTTGAAGAGTATTTATTGTGACTTCTAATTTTTGAGGGGAAGAGGAGGGTTTTTCTTCTACAAGCATGCTTTCAAGAGATTTTGTCTTGTAGGGATAGTAAGTAGCAGAGTTTGTTTTTTCATTCCTTTGTTTTGGGTAAAGGTTCTGGAGGCCATTGTTATACAATTATCTAGCCTAATGGAAATGTTACTTTAGAACTCTGTATTTTAATATAGGTTACTAATGCTTATTATTTAAACTAATAACTAAATTTTATTTTCCAGAAAAATATATTGAGAAATTGATCTTATAAAGCTACACGATCCTATAGATACTTAAATACTTTATATACTTTAAATACTGTGTATGTTTGTTAGTACAATAAATACTTTGTGTTATTAATAATATAAACACTTTAATATAAATACTATGAATAATTAATACTATAAATAATTAATAAATACTCTAAATTAATTACTTAATTATTTAAAGATATATATTAATGTATTAATGTCAATTAATAAATCAAATAATCAACTAATTAAATTGATCAGTATCTAGGACAATCTAATTTAACAATCACTAGAGTTAATTCATTCAAAAATATCAGGCTTTTAATTTAAGAAAACAAACACCTGAAGAAACAGTTTTAAGTAAATGACACCATCAAAAGTCCAGATCAAATATTTTCTTTCTTCCCTTTTGTCATCTGGAGGAGGAAGGAACCGAAGGTAGTAGTTTAAATAATTACATCAGTGTTTTTCCAGTGCCACAGCACACACACACACACAAAATCTCCAGCAGGCAAAATAAGTCAAGCAAGCACACTTGAAACAGAGTCCAAAGTCTGGAATCAAAATGTCCAAAGTCTTATGTTCAAAAGTTCAAAGTCTGAAAATTGCAATCCAAATTCAAATGTCCACAACTGAAGCTTTACCTTCACCAAAAAAGTTACTTAAATACTTTAAATTTGTTTTATTTGGTCCCGTTCAATCCAATCCCCTCAAAAAGATTGAAACAGTCCTGTCAAAAGTTCCATTGTTTGGGAAGTTTAAACAGTTCAGTTCTTTAATCTTTTAATCCTTTTAGCGCTGGTTCCCAAGAAGTCCTCTTCAGGAAGGAGGAAAGAAAGGGAAAAGGAAAACAAAATGTCTCCTTTCTTTCATACACACTTAAGGACACTCGCCTCCGATTTGTTAGATTTTGACAGCCACGTCCCTTTCTAGCTCCGATCAGTAAACTCCTAAAAATAGTCGCCGCTATCAGGTTTGATTTTAAATTTTAAAACTTGATTTTTTTCCCCACATTGACAGTATCTTCATTAGGTTTGATCTGAAAACCGCACTTGTTTTCACTTCCAAATGAAAAGGCTGATTGCCATTGAAAGACCGATTTCTTTCCAACCCGATCTGAGGATGTTCTGGGTGTCCTGTGGGAGATCGCCTTTCTCCCTCCGATGCCCAACAACTTCCCCTCACCACTGGTCCTTCTTCCTTGATATTACCTTGCCAAAAACAGCCACGGGTAAAAAAAAGATCTGAAGCAGCATGAGAGAGCTGCTCATTGGCTGCTTATTATCAAACCTGAAAGTCCAGTGAAGTGCATTTTTATGACTATTTAAACTTGGAAATCCAGGCCAAACAAAGATATATTTCCTTCAAATTAATTAAAACAGGACTGTAGACATGCAACCACCATCCACAGGTAGCCGTAATTCCATTTTGGGTAGGTTTTGCAGCCACTCAGTTTGGCAAGGACCATGCTAGTCTGTCTATCTATTCTAGAGGTCTTCAAACTTGGCAACTTTAAGACTTGACGACTTCAACTCCCAGAATTTTCCAGCCAGCTATGCTGTCTGGTGAATTCTGGGAGTTAAAAGTCGACAAATCTTAAAGTTGCCAAGTTTGGGGACCCCTGGACTCTATTCTATCCATTGTTTAGGGCCTGTGCTCTAGAAGTTAAGATTAAGAAGGTTGTCCAAAGGGTAAAATCTTTCAGTTGAGCTTTGATCTGATCTGACCTTTAAGATATACTTAGGCAATTTCCTTGGCTATGCTATGGAAGTAGTTGACAATTGACCTTTTTCAGATTTCTTTTAAACTTCCAAGTCTAGGTCTGCACCCCTGGGATGTTTTAGAAGTCTCCCATCTCCCAGGACTAACTATACTTAACTTCTGAAATTTCCTCTTCCTTAATCAAAGATTACACCTGAATGAATAAGCAAAAATCCAACATAATTCCCCAGGTCATAAATGTCATTTTAAGCTTGAAACATTTGCAATTCAATTTCAGTATTTATCATTTTGCTTTTGTTTATTTTTTCTTATGCATAAAATGCATCAAAGATGCCGGCAGGGATTGTGTGTATAAATATACTCAGCAGTTTGTCTGATGAGATTAACACCTTAAAAGTAGCCATCAAAACCCAACAAGCATTCATAGAAAGTATTGAATCAAGACTTTCATCCATGGAGAAAAATATCCAAACACATATTAATCCAAATCCACCCAACAAAATACCACTCACCACTTCACCACCACCTGATAACACTCTATCAGGATCACCCCAAACTCAACCGCTTCCAATACTCCCAAACCCCACTAAATCTACCACTGATATCTCTACCCTAGTCAAGGATGCCATGGAATGTGAACAAAAACGCCAGAATACTATCCTCTTTGGTCTTGAAGAAAGCCATGAATCAGATATAACAAAAATAAGAAACATCATCCACTTCCATCACTCACATGCACAAACAATCACCCCAGAAGACATTTTGGAAGTTACCAGAAATGGATCTGAGCACAGGTATAACGATGGCTCAATAGCCCCCCGCTTCTGCAGAGTGGTATGCAAAAATGAACAGATAAAAAAGCAATTTATCAAGACCATTAACCACATTGCCAGAAATAACAAGTCTTTCAACAAACTCAGATCCAGACCAGATCTTTCTTTCCTCCAACGTATTCGCTCTCGCGAACTATGGGCAGAACTCAAGAGACGCTATGAACTTGGTGAAACAAACCTTTACATAGATTACTGCACAGAATGCATCAAACCCAAAACCCATAATCCTCCCTACATCTTCCAGTCTAACTTCTTCCAACCTACCATCTCACAACATCAAACTGACACCTGCCAGACCACCATCCCACAACAAATGGACATCCCTACCACCTCAAACAAAGAATAGGAAAGCGTGACCCTTACTTCCTCTAACCACCATAAAACCAATCCCCAACACAAGACCAATCTCAAATGTAAACTATTAAATGCTAGAAGTTTAGTCAATAAGATATCTGATGTCAGGCCGAAGTCTTCATGTGGAGTTAGAGTTCAGCCTGACACAACACAAGGAGGGATGGGAGGGGTAGTGAATAGTCAGAGGGGAAAGTTACTAGACACAACCAAAGATTTCTTTCTCCAAGCCAAGGTCACCGTTTGTTCTGCCTCAACTGAAGAGAAGAGGAAGTTGATAAGCCCCTGCACACAGACTGGCTCTCATGATGAACTTGTGGGTGTGGGGGATGTAAGATGAACCTTAACCTAGGTGGGATTCTGGGAAGGATTCAGAATTGGAATGACAATGGCGTAGCTAACATGGTTCTGTTAATAAATCAAGCTCTGATTGAGAGAATTGGACTGGGACTTGGTTTATTTCTCAGATGCTATTTAGAACGCTGACATTTAAATTCCGATTCTCATCTTCTTCAGGGGCCTGAGCTCCTCTTACTCCGCTACCAGCTGCCGACGGAGGAGTAAACTCAGGAGAAATGCAATAGAAGGGGTTAACCGAAGTCCCTAAGGAAGGAGGGCTTGGAAATTCCAGAACCCCTCCTCCAGATGTAGCAAAAAGAGATGAAAGCATGTGAGGGGCATGGTGGGAGAGAGCTGCTGATGAAACAACCCCCCCCTCAGGATTTGTCTCTTCTTGGAGCCGTGGGAGGCCAGGACCCTCTGACCAGAGAATGAAGACACAATTCAGTGCCAGCTGGTTGCCCCCCGCAGATTGGAGATTGCTGAGAAGCCAAGTTGTCGACCAGCCTGAATTTGGAAGCCTGCAATCGGTGTCCAGGAGCCAGTGCTTGGCAGATCTCCCTGACTATTTTGGACATCTGACTGTAAGTGGAACAACCCCTAAACAGAGCCCCCAGACACATCGATGGGTCTTGAAAGCCCCAGGGGATTTTAATGCTGGGTAAGGGAATGAGACCCGGTGAAGTGAAGAAACCCTTTCTTTCCACGCGGTTGCGAGTGAAACCCCTAAAGGTGCTGCAGCAGAACTGAAAACTACCTGAGTGACCATTCCTTTTGAGCCCAGGTTGGCCTCCAGATCCGATGGGGGAGGCCCCAAGCAGAGGAGACAAGAGCCTGGGGAATGCCCTGAGATGAAGACGCCTGGGACTGTGTATATTCCAGAAATAGGATGGGCTTAGTGCCAGTGGGGCCCTTACCTCCCCCCTGCTCAGGAATTCCAGCAGCCAAGCCGTTTGAGTCAAACTGAGAATGACTGCTCTTTCTTTTCCTGCCCAGCCTCCTCCCCCTGTTCTTCCCCCCTGCCAGTGGAATGACACAGAGACAGGAGCCCCCTTTTCAGTGGGGGGTACACCAGTGAGGAGGATGCATCCATTGGTTAACACCCCTTTGCCTGCCGCTTTGCCTGCTGCAACCCCCTCTGGATTGTCTGGCCCACCTTCCTTCCAGGCAAAATATGACAAGTGTCCAAAGAAACTTAATTACTTTCTCTGCAGAGTTGGAGCATTTGTAAGGCAACATGGCCATTTGTTTCCAACAGATCATGAGCTGATTGAGGCCATTTCTGAGGCTTTAAATGAAGGGGAAGCAGCTGAGTTTATAGCTGAACTATTTGATGAAGCTGCTCCTGAGCTAAATGATGTGGCAGGGTTTGTTGAGTTAATGAGATTGCGATTTCAGGACATTGCAGGCCAGGTAGGTGCAGAAAAACAGATTGGTTTGCTAAAACAAGCAGGCCGACCAGTGAAGGAATTGGTGTGCGAGTTCAGGAGAGCTCCATACTTTTAAAAATGCTCTTGACCCAGAATTAAGAAGGGCATGTGAAATCCGTAGAATCCCTTGGGCCATTCAGAATTGGTACACCACAGCAATTACTTTGGATGAGGTGGTTCACACTGAAAAGAAACTACCACCACCCCAGGCCTCTAACAAACCTCCAGGATGCCGCCCTTTCCTTTGCCAGCTGGGGCCTTCTCGTTCAGAATCCATGAGGGGAATAAATTGCTACCGGTGTGATAAACAAAGACACAGAGCGTCTGAGTGCCTGGCACCAGCCCCCCCCCCCCTCTCCCAAGAGCCAAACATCGTGCAACGGCAAGGAGAAGACCTGGAAGACCCTCTGAACCGGGGCGTTGGGCTTTTCAAACAATGGAGCTGTTCCCTCCTGAGGATACTCCTGGGGCTGAAGAAGCCATCCCTTCTGGACCCAGCCCCAACTGGAACAAGGAACCAGCTGGAGAAAACGACCCAATGGTGAGTGAACCCATTCCCCCATTCCTCCTTAAGGTGAAGATTAAAGTAATCACCATGGGGGAGGAGGGGGAAGTAAAGGCCCTGCTAGACACAGGATTCTCCAGATTGTCTATCCAGCAAAGCAGTAGTACAAAGATTAAAAATCCAAACCAAACCTTTAGCCAAACCCAACAGTTTCCAACAAGTGGATGGTTCCCTCGTAGGTGAAGCACCGGCCACGCTCCTGACAGAACTAGTTGAGTTACAAATAGGTTGACACTGTGAGTTCCTGCAGTTTATAGTCGCCCCCCAAATGTCAGAAGCCATCAACCTGGGTTTGGTTTGGTTGGTTAATGGACCCCCACTATAAAGTGGGAGGATGGACATCGCAAGCTTTTCCTCTGCATAGGGCCTACTCCTCCCACAGAAATTGACAGGAAAAGTCCTTTCCCCCAAGAGAGAGCAGATGGACCCTCAGTAGCAGCAACGATGAAGGAAAGGACACTGCCAGGTCTCCAAAAGGTACCCCTTGAATACAGAGACTTGGAGAGAGTTTTCAGTGAGGACGATTGTAATGAATTGCCACCTCACAAACCCACAGACTGTGCAACAGAACTTGAGCCAGGGGCAGCTCTCCCAAGACCTAGAATGTATGCAATGTCACCAAGGGAGATGGAAGAGCTGAGAAAGTACATAGACACCAACCTGAAAAGGGGATTCATTCAGCCTGCAAATTCCAAGATAGCAGCCCCAGAGCTCTTTAAGGAGAAAAAAGATGGCGGCATTCGTCTGGTAGCAGATTTTCGCAATCTAAATGCAGTGTGCGTACAGAACACTTATCTCCTCCCCCTTATGAAGGAGCTACTCAATCATCTAGCAAAGGGGAAAATATTCACCAAGCTGGATTTAAGAGAGGCTTATTATTGCATTAGAATAAAGGAAGGGGATGAGTGGAAGACAGCATTTAACTGCCCATTGGGGAGTTTCCAATTCCGTTTCATGCCATTTGGCCTAAAAGGAGCCCCCGCGGTATTCATGCAGTACATCAATGAAGTATTACACGCCCACCTTTACGAGGGCATCCTTGTGTATCTAGATGATATTCTTATCTGTAGTCAGAACCTGCCTGAACCATGTCAAATTGGTGAGGCAAGTCTTGAAAAATCCTTTTGGCTGCTAAGCTCTATGTGAAACTTTCCAAATGTAAATTTCACAAAACTTCAGTAGACTATGTGGGATATCACATCTCAAACAAAGGCATAGAGATGGACCCAGCTAAGGTGAAGGCTGTGCTTGACTGGCAAGCTCCCCGCACGTGCAAGCAACTGCAGAGTTTCTTAGGATTCGCAAACTTCTGTCGACAGATCATTCCAGCTTTCGCTGAAGTTGCTTTGCCTTTAACTGAACTCCTAAAAACTGGTTCCACTTCTACTAAGTCCAAACCTTCTCCGCCAATTAGGTGGACAATGGAATGCCAAAAGGCTTTTAAAGGCCTAAAAAGACTTTTTGCAAAGGAACCAATCCTGCAACATCCGGACCTAACACGAAAGTTTGTGATTCAGTCAAATGCCAGTGATATAGCAGTAGCGGCTCTGTTGCTACAAGAGAATGGTGAAGGACAGCTGTTGCCATGCGCATACCTGTCCAAAAAGCTGAACCCCACCAAAAGGAGATGGGCCATATGGGAAAAGGAAGCTTTTGCTATTCGAGTGGCATTGGAGGCATGGCGACATTTCTTAGAGGGTGGACCAATTCCTTTTGAGGTGTGGATTGATCATAAAAACCTTGAGGCATTAAAAAAACCCCAAAAGCTTTCTCCTAGGGAAGTACGATAGGCTCAATACTTCAAATGATGCGACTTCACACTGAAGCACATCTCGGCCAGGAAGAATCTTCTTGTGGACGCCTTGTTGCGTAAACCCCAGTATAACAGCCGAAGAGAAGAAGAAATCCTTCCAATCATCCCATGTTCCCCTTCATCTTTGGAACCTAAGGAGAAAGCTGCTCCTGTCTACACTTGAGGCCAGATGAGGAGCCAATCATTACCCAAAGACAAGGAGTGGGAAACCAAATTGAAGTCTGCCTTAACGACTGACCACTGGTTCAACAACCACAAGGAAATCCTGACACACTTTAGCTTGGAAAGGAGCCAATTATATGTGCCTGTCAGCCTGCGAATAGAAGTTCTCCAACGGAGTCATGACTCCAGACTTCAGGTTTCTGAAAACATTGCACCTAATGCGGAGACAATTCTGGTGGCCTGGGATGTTGAAGATTATGTGAAAAGTTGTGCCACCTGCGCCACCAGGAAACAGGCTTGGTAAAACCTCAGGGTTGTTGCAGCAAGTCGCCAACCCTAGCAGGCCCTGGGAAGAGATAGCAATGGATTTTATTGTGGAACTTCCTGAGAGCAAGGGAAACACTGTTATTTGGACTGTTGTCGATTTGTTCTCCAAACAAGCTCATTTCGTCGCTTGTTCAGGACTGCCTACAGCCAGACATCTGGCTAAGTTATTCTAAAAACACATTTACAGATTGCATGGAGTTCCCTGTAGGATTATATCAGATCGAGGGGTCCAATTCACCACCAAGTTCTGGAGAGAATTCGTCCATACCATTGGTTCCACCCAAGGACTTAGTTCTGCATTCCACCCTTCCACAAATGGAGCAGCAGAAAGAGCTAACGCTCTAGTGGAACAGTACCTTAGATGTTATGTGAGTTACCAACGAACCAATTGGGCTGAGCTACTGCCCTTTGTGGAAGTAGCGTACAACAACTTTGTACACAGTAGTACAGGACTAACTCCTTTCCACGTCACCACTGGACAAGATTTCATTGGCGGAGTGGATGGAGAAACTGAAGAGATGATGGGAGGACACCAAGAAGGTGCTAACAGAGGCTGCAAAAGCTTACAAGCAGACAAGCACCAATCTCCTCAACCCCCTTTTAAAGTGGGAGATAAAGTTTTCCTGTCAACAAAATACATCCGGCTAAAACTGCCTAGCAAAAAACTAAGATCCAAAATTTTTAGGCCCTTTCCCAATTGTGAAAGTAATCAACCCGGTCACAATGCAGTTCACGTTGCCTAGAATCCTAGGGAGGATTCATCCCGTATTTCACTGCAGCCTGCTAAAGCCTGTGATTGGGTCCAACATTAGGCCATGTGCACAGCCTCCTCCTCCCCCCCCCCCCCAGTGATTCAGGGGGAGACTCACTATGAAGTAAAAAAAAAATTAGATTCCCGCATTTTCCGAGGCAAACTGCAGTACCTGATTCATTGGAAAGGGTACCCCCAGTCGGAAGCAACCTGGGTTAAGAGCCGGGATCTCAAAGCTGATAGATTAATTAAGTGGTTTCATGAAACTTACGCAACTTAAATGAAACGTCTTAATTGATTTAACTGATATTAACCCCTATGTGTTTATTCAAATTTTTCAGGAGATGGTTTTTTGCGAAGGGGGGGCCGCCTGTCAGGCCGAAGTCTTCATATGGAGTTAGAGTTTAGCCTGACACAACACAAGGGGCGATGGGAGGGGTAGTGAGTAGTCAGAGGGGAAAGTTACTAGACACAACCAAAGATTCCTTTCTCCTAGCCAAGGTCACCCTTTGTTCTGCCTCAACTGAAGAGAAGAGGAAGTTGATAAGCCCCTGCACACAGACTGGCTCTCGTGATGAACTTGTGGGTGTGGGGGATGTAAGATGAACTTTAACCTAGGTGGGATTCTGGGAAGGATTCAGAATTGGAATGACAATGGCGTAGCTAACATGGTTCTGTTAATAAATCAAGCTCTGATTGAGAGAATTGGACTGGGACTTGGTTTATTTCTCAGATGCTATTTAGAATGCTGACATCTGAATTCCTCCTTCTACTTGAAACCTCCAACTTCGATATAATTTTTATATGCGAAACATGACTAAATGCTTCCTACCCAGACTCCATTATCACATCAAAAAACTACCATGTTTTTCGCTCAGACCATGAATCCCGCAGAGGAGGTGGAGTAGCTATATTCTACAAAAAATAGCTGAACCTAAAAATCCTCAAAGTTGCACAGGATTTATTGGTACCTGAAACTATTGTCTGTGATTTATCCCTAAATACCACAATTTGCTTCTTACTCTGCTACAGAGCCCCGGACTACGACATCGAACATGCAAACAAATTATCCACATTACTAATGTGGGCAACCAACTGCCCATACCCCATTATGTTCCTCGGAGACCCCAACCTACCACACATTAACTGGTCCTTAAATGAAAGCAGCACAGAACCTATCCATTCTACTATATATAATACTGTCACCTATCTGGGACTCGACCAACTAGTAACTAACAATACCAGACTTGATAACTGTCTGAATCTCATCTTCTGCAATAGCAAAAGTGCACTATATGGCTTACAAATAACAGAACCATTTTCCAACAGTGACCATAGCATGATAAATGTCAGTCTCAACCTAAGCCACACTATGATCCACCAAAATAATACAACACCAAAATTCAATTTCAAAAAAGCAAACTATGAACTCATTGAAGCCCACCTCTCAACATTAAACTGGAAAACTCTATTCTCTGAATGCTACACTCCTGATGACCTCTACAACACATTCCTACTCGAAATGAAAATTATTATCAGACTTCATGTACCTCTAACATGTACCACAAACAAACAAAAAATAACCCCCATTTCAATAAGAAAATTACAAACAAGAAAAAAATCACTCTGGAGGAAAAACAAAAAAGGACAAGTTTCCAACTTCAAAAGCCGATATAAAAGCATTTACAATCAAATAAAAGCAGAATGCCTTAATTACTACAGCAAACAAGAGGAAAACCTCCTCCGTGCCAAATCTAATAGAGCTTTCTACAACTTTGTCAACAATAAACTCAAAGACTCTAGACCTATCCCACCTCTCAAAGGACCCAACAACAAAGAATACCACGATGTTTCATCCAAAGCTAACCTCCTCAACTCTTTCCTTGGCTCTGTCTTTGTTAACAGCAAGGGCTCATCCCCCAATTTCATCAATTGCACCTCAAACTCCCTCAACGACCTAACCCAAGTAGACTTCACTCAAGACTGAGTTGAAAAACCATTACATGACCTTAAACCTTCTCTATCAGTCGGACTAGATGGTCTATGTGCTTACGTCCTAAAAAAGCTCTCTTCTGCCATAGCTGAACCACTAAGCATAATTTTCGAAAAATCCTTCAGAACCAGCACACTTCCTAAGCTATAGTCAAAAGCAATGGTCATCCCCATCTTCAAAAATGGAGACCCCTCTCTTGTCGATAACTACAGACCAATATCATTATGCTGCGTCCCATGCAAAGTCATGGAATCAATTATAAACAAATCAATTACTCTCCATCTAGAAACTAATAATTTGCTCTCTAACAAACAATTTAGATTCAGAAAAAAACTATCCTGCAACCTGCAGCTCCTCCACTGCAAAAATATATGGACAACTCATCTAGATCAAGGAAAATATATAGATGCAATTTATATTGACTTCTGCAAAGCTTTTGATTCAGTGGTCCATGACAAAGTACTCCTAAAACTCAAATCCTATGGCATCTCAGGATCCCTCCACAGCTGGATTACAGTATTCCTGTCAAATAGACAACAAGTGGTCAAAATAGGAAGTACCATATCCACTCCTGTCCCAGTTAAAAGCGGTGTTCCCCAAGGTAGTGTACTGGGACCAACGCTCTTCATTCTCAATGACCTTTGCAATTACATCACAAGCAACTGTGTCCTCTTCGCAGACGATGTAAAACTCTTCAACACCACCGATAACACATCTACTCTCCAAAAAGACCTGAAGTCTGTTTCTGAGTGGTCTAACACATGGCAACTCCAAATCTCAACTAGCAAATGCTCTGTTCTACACATTGGGAAAAAGAATCTGAACTCCAAATATGAACTGAATAATCAAATTATCACAGACAACCCCCACTCAGTTAAAGACCTTGGTACACTAATAACAAAAGATTTAAGTGCCAAAGCCCACTGCAACAACATAGCCAAGAAGGCTTCAACAGTTGTAAACCTAACCCTATGTAGCTTCTGCTCTGGCAATCTCACGCTACTTACCAGAGCTTACAAAACCTTCGCCAGACCCATCCTCGAATACAGCGCATCTGTTTGGAACCCATATCGCATTTCAGACATGAACACCCTTGAAAATGTCCAAAGATACTTCACCAGAAGAGCCCTTCACTCTGCCACTCGAAACAGAATACCCTATGAGACTAGACTTTCAATCCTGGGCCTAGAAAGCTTAGAACTAAGATACCTTAAACAAGATCTAAGTGTTGCCCACAAGATCATATGCTGCAACGTCCTGCCTGTCGGTGACTACTTCAGCTTCAACCACAACAACACAAGAGCACACAACAGATTTAAACTTAATATTAACCACTCCAAACATGACTGTAAAAAATATGACTTCAGTAACCAAGTTGTCAAAGCGTGGAACTCATTACCGGACTCCATAGTGTCATCCCCAAACCCCCAACACTTTACCCTTAGATTATCCACGGTTGACCTATCCAGATTCCTAAGAGGTCAGTAAGGGGCAAGTACAAGTGCACTAGAGTGCCTTCCGTCCCCTTTCCTATTGCTCTCCTATATCTCCTATACCTTTCTTCTATTCCTATATCTCTTCTTCTATTCTTTCATTGATATGTTCCTATATCTTCTCTTCTATTCTTTCTTAGATATATTTTACTATGAGTATATCCTCTATAACCTTCATCATGTATTTTACTATGTGTATACCCACTAAAACCCTCATAGTGTATTGGACAAAATCAATAAATCAATAAATAAAATAAATTTATCAGCCTTGTCCTAGATTCCCAGCTACGTTTTATTTAGGTCCCTTCCTGAATTAAATGTGATGGATAGGTTAAAATGTTAAAGCTTGTAGAATTAGTAGTTGATGAGCTGCAGAGAGGGTCCCCCCCCCCTTTTTCTCCCTTTTCTCAATGAAGAACTGCAGAATTTTCAAAAAGGCATCAAAGCCTGAAAATGTGATGGATATAGATTAACAATAGGTAGTAGAAATAGAAATATTAAATGAAAGAAAGTGAGAGAGATATTAAAGATAAGTTTGATAGATAGATAGTGTTCTGTCGAGCTCTCTGGTAGAATCCTCCCAAAAATGCAAAGATACAATTTCAGACACACACACGTTTGAAAATTCAAAACAATGTTCTTTATAATGAAAATTCACTTAACCTAAGCCCTGTTTTGGGATAGCAAAGAGCACTCGTCTCCAAACAAACTGGTAATTTGTACAAGTCCCTTATCAGTTCTGTGATACTTAGCTTGCAGCTGTGAGGCAATTCACAGTCCTTCTTTTTTCACAAAGTGAAACACACTTTGCCCTGGTTTAGTTTCAAAGCGGGGGAAAATCAGCACACAAAAGGTCAAACTCAGTAAAGCAGTCACGAAACACAACGATTGGATAATCCTCCACAATGGCCAAACCCACAGGCTGCTATTTATAGCAGCCTCACTAATTACCACAGCCCCACCCAACCACAGGTGGCCTCATTTTCTTTGATAATAATCTCTCAGTTGTTTTTGCCTATGCATTGCTCTCCGCATGCCTGGCTGTATCATTAACTCTTGTTCTGAATCCAAGGAGGAGCTAGATAATTGATCTCCTTCTGAGCTGTCTGCCACACTTTCCTCCTTCCTGTCACTCATGTCTTCTTGGTCAGAGGAGCCTTCATCATCAGATTCTACCAGGGGCAAAACAGGCCTGCAGCATGTGGATGTCTCCCCCACATCCACAGTCCTTGGGGTAGGAGCTGGGCCAGAGCTAACCACAACAAGATAGATAGATAGGTAGATAGATAGATAGATAGATAGATAGATAGATAGATAGATAGATAGATAGATAGATAGATAGGAGGGAGAGAGAGACAATGAGAGACAAAGATGACAGATAAATAGAGATAGATCATGGACACAATGAAAGATAAAGCCTCTATGAAATGGGCTGGTTTCTGGTTAAATATCTTGATAATTCAGATATTTATTTATTTTATTTTATTTATTCATTTTTTATATGCTGCCCTTCTCCTTAGACTCAGAGCAGCTTAAAACATGTTAGCAGTAGCACTTTTTAACAAAGCCAGCATATTGCCCCCACAATCCAGGTCCTCATTTTACCCACTTCGGAAAGATGGAAGGCTGAGTCAACCTTGAGCCGGTGATGAGATTTGAACCGCTGACCTGTAGATCTAGCAGTCAGCTTTAGTGGCCTGCATTACTGCACTCTACCCACTGTGCCACCTCGGCTCTTTGATATGCTTTGCTGGGGCCTCTTTTTAAGATGCTTTTCAATTTTTTGTACAGTTTGTATAAGAAACTGCATGGTACAGGTTTCCCTGCTTAGACCTCAGTCTGCTTTGACTTAATGCTGCCACCTGCTGTAAATAAAAAGTATGAAGGGATTGAAAAGGGGACACTTAAAGAGAGCTTTGCTGGTAAGAAAATTGACATTTTGTTCATATTTTGCTTGTCCCCCAGGGGTACAATAAATGTGCGATGAGGATACCTAGTTTCTAGTTTTCCCATCACGTAAGGGCTCCTTACAGCAAACAGCAGCAAACTGTAAGGCAGGGGTCCCCAAACCTTTTACACAGGGGGCCAGTTCACTGTCCATCAGACTGTTGGAGGGCCGGAGTATAAAAAAATACCAATAAAAAGTAAAATACCAATAGAACAATAATGCATCAATTAATATATTTCCATAAATTATACTTTTCTATAATTTCATTCAATATTTCCAAGCTCAATTAATTTTCAGGCACTTAGCATTTACTATTATTAACTTTCATCAATCTTCTACATTTCCATGTATATTTTAAATGCATAATGCAAACTCATAAAATCATACAGTACATTATTATTATTATTATTATTGTTATTATTGTTATTATTGTTATTATTATTATTATTATTATTATTATTATTATTATTATTATTTATTAGATTTGTATGTCGCCCCTCTCCGTAGACTCGGGGCAGCTTACAGCAATGATAAAAACAATATATAATAACAAATCTAATAGTTAGAATCTAAAATAACAATAACACATTTTAAAAGTCTAAAAAACAAGAAACCCCAATATATAAAAACATACATACAGTCATATCATAGTCAAATAACTACATAGGCAGGTGGAGATGTTTCAGTTCCCCCACGCTTGACAGCCGAGGTGGGTTTTAAGGAGTTTACAAAAGGCAAGGAGGGTGGGGGCAGTTCTAATCTCTGGAGGGAGCCGATTCCAGAGGGTTGGAGCCGCCACAGAGAAGGCTCTTCCCCTGGGTCCCGCGAAGTGACATTGTTTAGTTGATGGGACGCGGAGGAGACCATCTCTGTGGGACCTAACCGGTCGCTGGGATTCGTGCGGCAGAAGGCGGTCTCGCAGATACCCTGGTCCGGTGCCATGAAGGGCTTTATAGGTGATGACCAACACTTTGAATTGTGACCGGAAACTGATCGGCAATCAATGCAGACTGCGGAGTGTTGGAGTAACATGGGCATATTTGGGGACGCCCATGATTGCTCTCGCAGCTGCATTCTTGTTTATCATATGTATCTTCTTAATATTAAACAACACTTAAATATATCTTTTACCAATATTCTATAGTCAATCCATATTTAATAATCAATAATCCATCCTCAAATTTCTACCACTGTTCTCATTTCTGGGTACCTCTCCTGTCTCTTCCCCTTTTCTCTCTCATTTGTTTCTCATTTCTCCCTCTCTCACTTCTCCTCTCTTTTTCCATCCTTGTCTCCTTCCCCCATGTGTGTGTGTGTGTCTGTGAACTCTTGAACCATTTACAAAAACAGGTGAGGGCTGGGGTTTTTTTCCTGTTATTACTTGGGTGCTTTTTACCATATGCTTAAATCAAGAGTCACTTCTCTCTCTCGCTTTCCCTTCCTTCCTTCCCTGCCTTCCTTTCTCTCTCCCTCTTTCTTCCCCCCTCTCTTTCTCTCTCTCATCCTCCCTCTCTCCCTTCCTTTCTCGACACAGAAGGGGAAAAGGCACGTCTCTCTTGCCTCAGGCTCGCAAGGGGGGCTGCTGTGGCTGTGGCTGACCACCAGGGGGCTCCCTCCTCAGGCGGCGCTGCCCTGGCAGCTCGTTGGCTTCCAAAGGGAACTGAGCATGCGTGTCCATCTTTTGCCCGTCTCCCCAGCCGAAAAAGCATGAAGGAGGAGGGGAGGAAAGGCTGCCCCGGCGTCCGTCCCCTCCCCCCGTCAGCTTGCTTTGTTTTAATTAGCAGGAAGGACCAGCCTAGAAGCGGTCCCAACGCCGCCGGGCTTGCAAGGGGCGCCCCCCGTCCCCATGGCACAAGGTGAGCACAGCGGTCAGGGGATTGCTGTCGTGGCAGCAGGGGCCCGCTGATGTCAAGCCTGGCGGCGCTGAGCAAAGCTGGCTGCCCGGGAAAGCGGCATGTTTGAAAAGTGTGCGTTTGAAAAGCGCGCTGCTTCCCTGGGCGGCTGGCTTCGCTGGCAGGAGCAGAGCTTGATGTCAGCGGGCCCCTGCTGCCCCGACAGCAATCTCCCGACCGCCGTGGTCCCCGCCCCCCAGCAACAGACGGTTAATGGCGCTGGAAGTCACGTGCGGGCTGGATAAATGGCCTCAGTGGGCCGCATCCATCTCGCAGGCCATAGTTTGGGGACTGCTGCTGTAAGGGTACATTTTCTTTGGCTGCGAGTGGAAAGAAAATCTGAAAATCTAAATATATATCTGTTTTTATCCAGATTGAAATTGTTTGGCTTGGGGGGGGGGATACGAATGAAATAGCTGAAAATGCCACTGTTACATCTGAATTAGAGTAGATCTCAATGTCTTAGGGGGACCTTCAAATTGCACATTAAGCACCGTAAAATGAAGCCATATTGGAAGGATTACTGACAAGGAAGGCTCAGAAACAGCATCTTTGTCTCCTGTGTCCCCTGCAAAACTCCTCACTTAGGAAGGAGACTTGCAAATTTGGCTCCCTTCCTCTCCATTGGAATACTTTCATGGATGGAAAGGCCAAGCCTGGGAAGTTGAGATAAGGTCTCCTGCCTTTATCTTGCTTCCTGTTGTGCTGGGATGTTGTCACCTTGGAAATCCTCCTGTGCAGTCCTTAGTGCCAAAAAGTGGGCAACCCAGAGCATTGGCTGTAGGGGCAGTGTGTATCTCTGTGTGTGTGTGCAAATACACATCCAGGCAGGGCCACCATCAGGAATTTTGGGGCCCCATACAGCCTAACTATCTGCCCCCCCCCCGCCATTTCAAAACTATTTTAAGTCGCCAAGCCACTCCATCCCCCGGGGATCATTTCCCGCTTCACGCCAAGTGAGGCGGTCCCATAGGCCAGTGTTTCCCAACCTTGGCAACTCGGCGAATGCTGGCTGGGGAATTCTGGGAGTTGAAGTCCAGATATCTTCAAGTTGTCAAGGTTGGGAAGCACTGCCATAGGCTATTTCAGGAACTGGGTTAAGCCAATTGTGTGGACTCATCCAGGAGAAAGAAAGAAGTGGGAGTGACAAGGGAAAGAAAGATCCTCCTGGCATCGGTCAGGCGGAGCGAAGCTTATTTATGGCTCCTTGGCACCTTTCCCTTCTTGTTGACCAAACCATGTGCTTTCTAGCGAGGGGAGAGGGGAGGGGGATCCCACACCCGGCAGCCACCGGCGAGGAGCTGGAAAGGACGAGGGGAGAGAAAAAGCAGGGTACCAGCAGTCGGGCGGGTGTCTTGAGGGGGCACTCCCATCTGGAAGGAAGGGAAGAAAGGCGAGGGCGAGCTATGAAGGAAGGAAGGAAGGAAGGAAGGAAGGAAGGAAGGAAGGAAGGGTAAAAGGGGCGATCAAGAGAGGAATGGGTGAATGAATGGATGGAGGGTGGGAAGGAAGGAAGGAAGGAAAGAGGGAAGGGACAGGAACAGAGGAAGGGTGCAAAGGAAGCAAGGAAAGGTGTGAAAGGGGAGAGTAAGAGAGGAAGGAGTGAAAGAAGGGAGTGAGGGAGGAAAGAAGGGAGGAAGGAGAAGGAAAGCAAGAAATGGAGGGAGCGAAGGAAAGAAAGAAAAAAGAAAGAAAGAAAGCGGGAAGGGACAGGAACAGAGGAAGGAAGGAAGGAAACTTATGAAAGGGGAGAGTAAGAGAGGAAGGACTGAAGGAAGGGAGGGAGGGAAGAAGGTAGGAAGGAGAAAGAAAAGAAGAAATAGAGGAAGGGAAGGTAAAAGAGAGAAAGAAAAAGAGCAAGAAAGAGAAAGAAAGAAAGAGAAATAAAAAGAGGGGGAATGAAAGAAATGGAAGGAGGGAAGGAAGGAGAGAAAGCAAGAGGAAGAAAGAAAGCAAGAGAAAGAAAAAAGAATGAAAGAGCAAGAGAGAAAGAGAGAAAGAAAGAAAGAAAAAGAAATGAAAGAAGGAAAGAAAGAGGAAAGAAAGAATGAAAGAGAAATAAAAAGAGAGGGGGAATGAAAGAAATGGAAAGAGGGAAGGAAGGAGAGAAAGCAAGAGAAAGAAAGAAAGCAAGAGAAAGAAAAAAGAATAAAAGAGCAAGAGAGAAATAGAGAAAGAAAGAAAAAGAAACGAAAGAAATTGTGATTTTGACTATGCCGGCTCCTTCCCTCCCCCGCTCCCCACAAACCACCTACCCCTCTACTGCAAGAGGGAAGCGCCCGAGGCGCCGGGTTCTTCCCTTTCTCCCTCGCCCGCATCCTTGCCGTGGTGACTCACCAGGAGAAGGCTGGAGACCCATGCGGCTCCTCGGGGGGCCTTGCGGAAGGCGGCGGCGGAAGCCCCCATGGCTGGCGCTGGGTGCGAGGAAGGATGCTTTCTGCGTTATGAAGCCATGGAGGCCGAGAGCTGAGAAGGGCGCGCCTTGCCCACCCTCGCCGGAAGAGCTGCCCATCTAGCAGTCCCGCTGCCCTATTGCCCGGCAGGGGATGATGGGCAAGGGACGCCTCGGGGAAGGAGGGCAGGGCGTGAAGGGAAGGAGGGGGCTGGCGGGGGTTTAGGAAAGGGGAGCCCGCCGGGCACGAGGGAACGCTGGCCGTGCGGGGCTCCGGGGCCAGCCTTGCAGCTACTCGGCGGGAGGAGCCAAAAGCCACCAGGACAGGACTAGGCTCAGCAGGAGAAGCGGCCGGCTTCCCATAGTGATGGGGAGCTTGGCTTCCAGAGGGCCGAGCTCCTTCCGCAGCTGCCATTGGGGCTCCCTGCCTATCTGCCGGCCTCCCTGCCTTCTTTCCTCGCGGGGGTGGGAAGAAGGTGCGGGCCGCGGTCGGAGAAGCTCCGCAGAGGCAGAGTTCGGGTTGGAGAGTTTTTGGAGAGTTATTCAATTTGGCCGGGCCCGTGACGCCACTCCCAGTAGTACCGGTCTATCGGCGGCCCTGCATCCAGGTGTGTGTGTGTGTGTGTGCATGTTTCTCTGTGTGTGAACATGTGTCTACATGTGTCTACATGTGTCTACATGTGTACTGGTTTGCTCTGAGGCCTCTTCTTCCTGTCCACTTTGTTTGGCTCTTTCAAGCTACAAAGAAGGATCTGTTTTGTCCTTAAACATTGTTTTGAATGCTCACCACTTCTATCAGGCCACACGAAGCCAACACAAATAGGCAAGGAGTTATATTCTATTTGTTCCACCACTCTCTATCACAATCACACATACACACACACGTAGTCCTGGACTTTAAACTACAATTGGGAGCTGAATTTTAGTTGCTAAGCAAGATGGTTGCTAAGCGAGTCATCCCTGATCGCTGGTTGTTAAGAGGATCACTGGACTTGTTAAGTGGCCCTGGCTTTTCCTTTTGACTTCACGGGTCATAAACTGGCTGAGAAGGTGACAAATAGTGGTCACTTGATGCTACAATTGTCTCGGCCACACCTGCCAGGACCAAATTTTGACCATGCAACTGTGGGAATGCTATCAGCGTTTGTTCCAAAAAACAAAACCAGAAGCACACACAGGTGACTGATTCAGCTGGATTCATTAACTGAATTTATGATGAATTTAACAGATTAACTGAATTTATGATGAATTTAACAGATGAATTTAAAATACCATTAGCAGAGTTCTTCAATGTAGTTAAAGTAAACACAAGCAGGAGAGTTAGTTTCATTTAACAGAGCAGACAAGCACAGAGAGTACAGAATGGATCTGAGAACAGAGTGGACAGAGCTATGCCCAGCCTTCCTAAGTTCAGTTTCAATTATCTGCACAGACTCAGAAATGTTTATCTCCCATTGACTGACTCAGTTGCTATACCTGTCATTGGCTGACCTTGTTACCATGGGCTCTCCCAGTTCATGAATATTCTAACAAATGCTGTGACAGTTGCATGAGGACTGGTCGTAAATCAGTTTCTTGTGCCATGGCAACTTTCAGTGGCCACTAAACAAACGGTTGGAAGTTAAGTTGGAATTTGGAACTAAACAAACTATTGCTATCACATTATATGTAATGCAACTTTACATTATCATAACATACCTATAGTAAACTTTATATAATAAAGTTTATATAATATAATCTTTATATAATAAAGACTGTAGATCCGAAGGTCAGCGGTCCGCGGTCAGCGGTTCAAATCTCATCACCGGCTCAAGGTTGACTCAGCCTTCCATCCTTCCGAGGTGGGGGCAATATGCTGGCTCTGTTAAAAAGTGCTATTGCTAACATGTTGTAAGCCACCCTGAGTCAAAGGAGAAGGGCGGCATAAAAATCTAATAAATAAATAAATAAATAAATAAATAATGTACGTTATACATAATAAATAAATATTCTCAAAAATGAAGAAGCACTTAAACTTTCAGAAAATTCCCATTCTTTTGCCAGTAGTCCTTGGCTTATGGCCACAAATGAGCCCAGAATTGCTGTTGTTAAGTGGGATATTTGTTAAGTGAAATTTTGCCCATTTTACGACTTTTCTTGCCACACTTGTGAAGGGAATTACTGCATGTTTACATTAGTAACATGCTTCTTAAGTGACTCTGCCTTCCCTATTTGACTTGGTTTGTCAGAAAGTCACAAAGCCCCAGGACTACCCCATCATAAATCTGGGTCAGATGCCATGCCTCTGAATTTTGATTGTGTGACCATCGGGAATGCTCCAATAGTCATAAACATGAAAAATGGTCATAAGTCACATTTTTCAGCAATGATGTAACTTTGAACCACAGGTGGGTTCCTACCGGTGCAGTGCAGTATGTGCACTCTGGTAGCAAGCGCGTTGCTACACAGTGTAGGCATGATGGCTCCGGTGCTGTCTTTCCCAGTCCATGTGCACAACCATCTTTACAAAAAAAAAAATTGGTGCTTTTTTCCTAGTTCAGATGGCTTCTCAGTTGTATTTTGGCTTGAAATGTCCTTCTGTGCATGCACAGAAGTAGAATCACGTGTCATGATGCACACCAGGAGCGAAAGGTAAATGGAATCCACCACCCCTGTTTTGAATGGTGACTAAATGAATTGTCACAAGTCGAGAACTATCTGTACTCCCATCTAGGAGCAATTTAGTTTACTCCAGGCCAACGTTTTTTTTAAATAGTTCTCTTTGTCACATTTGGCCGCATTCCCATACTCTAGCATTAAACCATATTTCAAAGAGAAATTTCATATTTTTCTTAGGCGGACACCATTTCCCATTTCTTTACAATCTTGATTTACAAACCATTTGTTTAAGAACCATTTGAAGTGACATCAGCACTGGAAAACAAATGACTTATGATTGGTTCTCACACGTATAACAATTACAGCATCCCATGATCACATTATAAAAATTGGATCATTTGAGAAACAGCATATATTTATGACTTTTACAATGTCCTAGGGCAGAGGTCTTCAAACTTGGCAACTTGACAACTTTAAGACTTGTGGACTTTAAAGCTCTCAGAACTACTGGCAGCCCCTCAAATATTTTTAACACTGCTATCATCCAGCCTAAATCTTGGGGTGGGCAACCTAGGCAACTTATTTTCTTCTTCCATCACCCCACAGAGTCATTCTGATATACCATTGTCCTGGCTGAGTCTGCCTGCTTGGAAAGGGATTGTACCAGGGGTGGCTGCTCCCCAGACGGGGGATGTCATTCCAGTTGTAACGGAAATGGAGCTGTGCGCACAGCTTCAGCTGAACGGGGGTCGAGCGTGTATACCTGGTATGAGATTCGCTTCCCGCGCATGTGCAGGAAGTGAAATCTTGCACAAGGACATGTGCGACCATGAGATTTCAGCAATTTTTGGTGATTTTTTTGCTTCCGCGCATGCACAGGAAGCAAATCTCGCACTGATGCGCGTGCCTGACCCCTGCCTGCGCAACCACAATCACCGCCCGCCTGGAGGTGTCCTGGTAAACGGAGGAAAGTGTGGCCCCTCACTGGATTGTACCTATAGTTTTTATGCATGACATTCCAAGGGTTGGTGTTTTCCACCCTGCCTAAAGCCATTTAAAGAAAACCTTTCTCCACTTGACATGCACAACACTCAGTGAAGGGCTACCAAAAGTTTTACTACCACACGGTGGCCATGGCTTATGCAGAATGCCCTGCATTTTCTTTCAACATCTTTCAGTGCAAATTGGGTGCTCTGGGGTGGAGTTCCATTTTCGCTACCCCACTGCATCCCCCCCGCCCATCCAGGCCGTAGCCCATCCCTGACAACACTGTATTCACTCTGTGCAGTGTATTTTTTCTTCTTCCCTATTCTGCTATCATCTACCTCTACTTTTTTAAAATGGTGCTTCTTAAAGGTTTTGCTCTCAGAACTCATTTTTTAAAATTCTGAAGGACTACAAAACATCTTTTACATTTACATTGTTATTTACATTGCTATTTGCAAAGGAATTTAGAACCATTTATTATTTATTTTATTTATTTATTTATTTATTTATTTATTTATTTATTTATTTATTACTTAGATTTGTATGCCGCCCCTCTCCGAAGACTCGGGGCGGCTCACAACACGTGGAAACAAATCGTAAATAATCTGACAATTTAAAATACTGTATTAAAGATTTAAAAAAGACCCCATATACTAACAGACATACACACAAGCATACCATATATAAATTAAACATGCCCGGGGGAGATGTTTCAGTTCCCCCATGCCTGACGGCAAAGGTGGGTTTTAAGGAGTTTACGGAAGGCAGGAAGAGTAGGGGCAGTTCTAATCTCCGGGGGGAGTTGGTTCCAGAGGGCCGGTGCCACCACAGAGAAGGCTTTTCCCCTGGGGCCCGCCAACCGACATTGTTTAGTTGACGGGACCCGGAGAAGGCCCACTCTGTGGGACCTAATCGGTCGCTGGGATTCGTGCGGCAGTAGGCGGTCTCGGAGATATTCTGGTCCAATGCCATGAAGGGCTTTAAAGGTCATAACCAACACTTTGAATTGTGACCGGAAACTGATCGGCAGCCAATGCAGACTGCGGAGTGATGGTGAAACATGGGCATACTTAGGTAAGCCCATGACTGCTCTCGCAGCTGCATTCTGCACGATCTGAAGTTTCCGAACACTTTTCAAAGGTAGCCCCATATAGAGAGCATTACAGTAGTCGAATCTTGAGGTGATGAGGGCATGAGTGACTGTGAGCAATGAGTCCCGGTCCAGATAGGGCCGCAACTGGTACGCCAGGCGAACCTGGGCAAACGCCCCCCTTGCCACAGCTGAGAGATGTTTTTCTAATGTGAGCTGTGGATCGAGGAGGACGCCCAAGTTGCGGACCCTCTCTGAGGGGGTCAATAGTTCCCCCCCCCCAGGGTGATGGACGGACAGATGGGATTGTCCTTGGGAGGCAAAACCCACAGCCACTCCGTCTTATCCGGGTTGAGCTTGAGTCTGTTGACACCCATCCAGGCCCCAACAGCCTCCAGGCACCGGCACATCACTTCCACCGCTTCGTTGACTGGGCATGGGATGGAGATGTAAAGCTGGGTATCATCAGCGTACTGATGATACCTCACCCCATGTCCTTGGATGATCTCGCCCAGCGGTTTCATGTAGATATTGAATAGCAGGGGGGAGAGGACCGACCCCTGAGGCACCCCACAAGGGATAAACCTAGGAGTCGACCTCTGACCCCCCACTAACACCGACTGCGACCGGCCAGAGAGGTAGGAGGAGAACCACTGAAGGACAGTGCCTCCCACCCCCAACCCCTCCAGCCGGTGCAGAAGGATACCATGGTCGATGGTATCGAAAGCCGCTGAGAGGTCAAGGAGCACCAGGACAGAGGATAAACCCCTGTCCCGGGCCCGCCAGAGATCATCCATCAACGCGACCAAAGCGGTTTCCGTGCTGTAACCGGGCCTGAAACCCGACTGCTGGGGACCTAGATAATCGGCTTCTTCCAAGGACCGCTGGAGCTGGAGTGCCACCACCTTCTCGACAACCTTCCCCATAAAGGGAAGGTTGGAGACTGGACGATAGTTGTTAAGCACAGCTGGGTCCAGGGAGGGCTTCTTGAGGAGGGGGCGCACGAGCGCTTCTTTATAGAGTGATGGAAAGACTCCCCTCCCCAAGGAAGCATTGGTAATCTCCTGGGCCCAGCTCCGCGTCACCTCCCTGCTGGCCGAAACCAACCAGGAGGGACACGGATCCAGTAAACAGGTGGCCGAACTCACAGCTCCAATGGCCTTGTCCACTTCATCAGGTGTCACCAGATCAAACTCTTCCCAGACAGGTGGACAAGTACGTGCCCCAGTCACCTCGACTGACTCGTTGTCAGTCGACTCTGTTTTACAATTGGAGTCGAGGTCGGCCCGGATCCGAGCGACTTTATCAGCGAAAAACATGTTAAACTCCTCGGCACTACTCTGCAAGGGCTCCCCAACTCCCCCCTGGTTAAGAAGGGAGCGGGTCACCCTAAACAGCGGCCGGGCGGGATTCCGCTGATGCAATCAAGGCGGCATGGTACGCGCATCTTGCCGCCTTGAGCGCCACTTTGTAAGTCTTAATAAAAGCTCTTACAAGTGTTCGGTCGGATTCAGACCTACTCTTCCTCCATCGCTTCTCTAGACGTCTCTTCTGGCGTTTCAACTCCCGGAGCTCCTCGTTGAACCATGGAGCTCTACGGGGTCTAGCGCCTCGGAGAGGTCGCAAAGGCGCAATCCGGTCAAGAGCCTCCGCTCCGGCCTTGTTCCAGGCTTCCGCAAGAGACTCTGCCGAACTGTAGACAAGTGCCTCTGGTATAACCCCAAGCGCCATCTGAAAGCCCTCTGGGTCCATCAGGCGTCTGGGGCGGAACATCTTAATTGGTTCCGCCTCCCTGCGGGGAAGGATTGGAGCCAGGAAGTCAAGCCATAGTAGAAAATTAATTAATTTAATTAATTACAAACTAGAAAGTTGATTGTTAAAATTTAATTAGTGAATGAAATACAGCAAGAGTTATTAATCTGCTTAAACACTTTTCTCTCATCTCCTATGGTGATCTGGAATAGAATATTTACTATATTGGAAAAGCAAAATCAGATCATAAAAGAGATGGCTAGTTATCAACCTAAAGGTGGTAAAAAAACCACCACAACAACAAATACAGCTTCCCCTGCCTCTCAAAGGCAAATAGATGAGATGTTAAATGTAGAGAAGGAAAAAGAGAGTACATTATTGATGCAAAACATGAACAAGACTTTAACAGTAATGCAGGAGACCATGTTGAAACTGCAGGAACTGATTACAAATAATCATGTAGAATTAAAAATGGATATACTGAGACTAGAAAATCGATTGGAATCCGCACAAGCAGAAACACAAAAAAATGAGGAAAAAATAATAACAGTAGAAAAAAGGACAGAACAAAATGAAAAAAAAACTGGAACAGGTTGATCAAAAACTCATAGAATCCCACAGAGAGCTCGAAAACTCCTTGATCCAATTGGAATTAGAGAGATCATCTTACTTTCTAAGATTTCAAAATTTGGTAGAGGCAGAAAATGAAAACCTTGGGGAGATTATGACAACAATAATCTCAGGGATATTACAGACTAACAGAGAGGAAGTCATAAATGAATTAGATGAAATTTACAGAATCAATACTAATTTTGCCAGAAGACATCGATTACCCAGGGAAATACATTTAAGATTCGCTAGAAAGATCACAAGAGACAGGGTATATGCAGCCTCTAGAGAAGGGAAAATGACATATAAAGGCAGAGAACTAAATATTTTGAAACAAATCCCTAGAAAGATTAGAGAACGAAGAAGGGAATATAAAAACTTAGCCTCCCTCCTGAACAAAAGGGAAATAACATTTAGATGGATAACACCAGAGGGGATGATGGTAAAAATAGAAGGAAGGAGAGTGAAAGTCGACAATGCGGAAAAAGCACAAGAGATATACGAACGAATTACTGCCCTAGACTCCGAATTAGAAAGTGGAGATAGACTAGAATCAAGCAAGGAAGAGGATATAGACACAGAGGGACAAATAGACAGAAAGCAAGGACCAGAGGAAACAGAGAGAAGAAAGGAGAAGGAAGAAGGGGCTAAGACTAGATCACAAACGGCAGCGGCAGTAGATAAACAAAACTAGCTTTCTTGCTTCAACTTTTTTCCTCCCTAGGAGGAATACTTAACTAAATGCTTTCAGATATTAAATTGATTTCAATAAATATAAATGGCCTTAATAACAATTGTAAGAGAAAAAAGTTTTTTTCCAAACTCCTAAACCAGAAACTACAAATAATATGCTTGCAAGAGGTACATATTAAATCAGCACATAAGAAATTCTTAGAATATACAAATTAGGGGAATTACATGCTTCATTAGATGAAAATGAAAAAAAAGGGGGAGTGGCCACATATGTGAAGAAAGAACTAAAACCAAAAGAAATTAAAACGGATCCCAAAGGAAGATATACAATGACAGAAATTGAAATATTAGGGGGAAAAATACTACTGGTGAACATATATGCCCCGGATCAAGAGTTAAAACAATTTTATAAAAATATACATCAAATTTTGCTTGAAACTAATTATATAAACATTTGTATGGTAGGAGATTACAACGGAATTGTAGACCCAAAAATGGACCACAAGGCATGGGAAAAAAAGTAAACTGAAAAGACCCACATTACCAAACACGTTTAATAAAATGACTGAAGAATTAGATTTAACAGATATGTGGAGAGTGAGACATCCAAAAGACAAACAATTTACTTTCCACTCTGGACCACACCACTCATTATCAAGAATAGATATGGTTTGGCTAAGCAAAAGATTACATAAATCAATAAAATCCCTGGAAATAGAACCTAACACGTGGGCAGATCATAATCCGATTACTATAATTTGGCAAGGAACAAAAAAAGGTTATAAGAGATGGTCATTGAACACAAATTTACTACACGATGAGAAATATATAAAGATGATTAACAGAGAAATAAAATTATTTTTAGAAGAAAATAGGAAACAACCCACTACAACACAAATACTGTGGGACACACTAAAGGCATACACGAGAGGAATAACAATATCATATGCAGTCAAAATATCAAAGGAAGAAAGAGCAGAACACAACTACCACACAAATAGAATAGTAAATTTGGAAAAAATCCTCCAACAAGACCCCACAAATAATCAAACAATAAACCTACTAAGAGAAGCCAAATACAAAATAAATACTTTAGAACAACAAGAAATTGCCAAAGATATAAAATATTTAAAACAAAAACACTTTGAATCGGCCAACAAACCGGGCAGATGGCTCTTGCAAAAAATTTAAAAAGCGAGAAGCGATAAACTAATCTATCACTTAGAAGATAAAAATGGAATATTACAATACGATGAACAGCAGAAAAAAAAAATAGTGAAAGATTACTACCAAAATTTATATAAAGAGGAATCAGTAGAAAGCACTAAAATTGCCAAATATATAAATGAGAATAATATACTAAAGATAGAAGAGCCAGATAAACAACTTTTAAACATGAAAATAACTCTACAGGAAATTCAATTGGCCTTAAAAAACCAAAAAAATAATAAAACGCCAGGACCAGACGGACTTCCAGGAGAATTTTATAAATATAACAAAGAATTATTTGAACCTATACTACTAGAAATTTACAACGAAATCCTGGAACAAGCTAAAATCCCGAATACTTGGAGGGAATCATATATCACAATGATACCTAAGGAAGGCCTGGACAAACAAAAAACAAGAAATTACAGACCAATATCCTTACTAAATGCGGATTACAAGATTTTTATGGCAATTCTCTCAGAAAGATTAAAAAATATATTAAATAAAATAATCAGCCCGGACCAAAACGGATTCCTACCTAACAGACAAATCTCAAATTGTACAAGGACAGTCCTAGATATCATAGAATATTGTGAAGTCCACCCAGGAGAACAAGTAGCCCTGGCATTCCTGGACGCACAAAAAGCTTTCGATAGCGTCAACTGGCAATACTTAATAGCTGTAATTAAAGAATTGAAACTGGGAACCAACATTTGAAAATATCATTAAAAACACTTATACAACACAATCAGCCAGAGCAATAATCAACAATGACATGACGGAACTAATTTCAATAGAAAAAGGGGTAAGACAGGGATGCCCAATGTCCCCTTTGTTATACATATTAACCCAGGAAATACTACTAAACAAAATTCGACTAAATAATGAAATAAAAGGAATTAAGATAAAAGACGAAGAATACAAATTACAGGCATACGCAGACGATATTGTACTTTTCCTATAAGATCCTATAAGATCTGGCCCAGAATTAATCAGAGAAATAGAAATTTGTGGGGAACTCTCAGGACTAAAAATTAAAAGATCTTTTACCCAATGATGTTTTTGCAATATATTCTTCCAAAATTTTGTCGTCCCTTTCTAATAGCCTAAACTCCTGTAGAAAGTTAGCACCCAACCCTTTCCTAAAAGAATGAATTATTCTGAGAAACATTTAAAAAGGCAGAATATTGTTTTCCCCCTAAAAGAAATAGAAATATTAATGGAAACAGAAATTCAGAGCCACCGTTCCCTGCTTTCAGTTAGATACTAAGCTGAGGTCAGCTTTTAGAAATGTAGATTTGAAAATCCATTCAAGATAAGATATTTTGAACAAAGAGAGAATGGTAGGATCAGCCCTCAGTCAATATCCAAATAAGGAAAGCCAGTAAGACATCCTTTTAGAACACAAGCCTCCTCATTACATCAAGATAGAACATGTTAGATTTCCCTGTAAATGAGGAAACAAGTCACAGCAACAATTCAGCACTTTAATTCTCCTAGCTGTATGTACTATGCAGTCGGCCGGCCACTGATAGTCATTTAAATTTCCCGTCGCTGTGCTAAACACAGTGGTGGCTATGCAAATATGTCCAACATCCATCCATACATAACGGTCCAGGTGTCAACATTCCAAATAGCACCTGAGAAATAAATCAAGTTCCAGTCCAATTCTCTCAATCAGAGCTTGATTTATTAACAGAACCATGTTGGCTAGGCCATTGTCTTTCCAATTCTGAATAGTTCCCAGAATCCCACCTAGGTTAAGATTCATCTTACATCCCCGACACCCACAAGTTCATCACAAGAGCCAGTCCGTGTTCAGGGGCTTATCAACTTCCTCTCCTCTTCAGTTGAGGCAGAACAAACGGTGACCTTGGCTTGGAGAAAGGAATCTTTGGTTGTGTCTAGTAACTTTCCCCTCTGACTACTCACTACCCCTATCTTCCCCCCTTGTGTTGTGTCAGACTGAACTAAGGGGCCATCTGCTCTCTCTTGGAGGAAAGGACTTTTCCTGTCATTTTCTCTGAGGAGTAGACCCTATGCGGAGGAAAAGCTTGCGATATCCATCCTCCCACTTTATAGTAGGGGTCCATTTATCCAACCAAACCAAACCCAGGATGATGACTTCTGATATTTTGGGGGCAACTATGAACCACAGGAACTCATGGTGTCCACCTATTTGTAACTCAACTAGTTCTGCCAGGAGCGTGGCCGGTGTTCTGCCTACGAGGGAACCATCCACTTGTTGGAACTGGATGGATTTGGCTAAAGGTTTGGTTTGGATTTTTAATCTTTGCACTACTGCTTTGCTGATTAGACATCTGGAGCATCCTGTGTCTAGCAGGGCCTTTACTTCCCCCTCCTCCCCAATGGTGATTAATTTAATCTCTGCCTTAAGGAAGAATTGGGGAATGGCTTCACTCACCATTGGGTCATCTTCTCAAGCAGGTTCCTCATTCCAGTTGGGACTGGGTCCTGAAGGGATGGCTTCTTCGGCCCCAGGAGTATCCTCAGGAGGGAATAGCTCCATTGTTTGAAAAGCCCAATGCTTTTCAAGAGGGTCTTCCAGGTCTTCTCCTTGCCATTGGGTGAGATTTGGCTCTTGGGAGAGAGTGGGGGGCTGGTGCCAGGCACTCAGATGCTCTGTGTCCTTGTTTACCGCACTGGTAGTAATTTATTCCCCTCATGGCCTCTGAACGAGAAGGCCCCAGCTGGCAAAGGAGAGGGCAACGTCCTGGAGGTCTGTTAAAGGCCCGGCTGGGTGGTAGTTTCTTTTCAGTGCGAACCACCTCATCCAAAATAATCACTGTGGTGTACCAATTCTGAACGGCCCAATGGATTCCCCGGATTTCACATGGCCTTCCTAATTCTGGGTCAAGAGCATTTTTTAAACTATGGATTAATAATATTTCAGGCCAGTCCCTTAATTTTCCTGCAGCTCTCCTGAACTCGCACACCAATTCCTTCACTGGTCGGCCTGCTTGTTTTAGCAAACCAATCTGTTTTTCTGCATCTACCTGGCTTGCAACGTCTTGAAATTTCAATCTCATTAACTCAACAAACCTCGCCACATTGTTTAGCTCAGCAGTGGCGTCATCAAATAGTTCAGTTATAAATTCAGCTGCTTCCCCTTTATTTAAAGCCTCGGAAATGGGCTCAATCAGCTCACGATCTGTTGGAAACAAATGGCCGTATTGCCTTACAAATGCCCCAACTCTGTAGAGAAAGTAATTAAGTTTCTTCAGATCCCCATCATATTTTGCCTGGAAGGAAAGTGGGCCAGGCAATCCAGGGGTGGCTGCAGCAGGCAAGGCAGCAGGCAAAGGGGTGTTAAACAATGGATACATACCCCTCACTGGTTTACCCCCCCCCACCCGCACTGAGGAGTGGGCTCCTGTCTCAGTCTCATTCCGCTGGCAGGGGGAGGCACAGGGGGAGGAGGTTGGGGAGGAAAAGAAATGACAGTTGTTCTCAAAGTTTCACTGAAAAACGCTTGGCTGCTGGAATTTCTGAGCAGGGGGGAGGTAAGGGCCCCACTGGCATTGGGCCCATCCTATCCCCGGAATATACACAGTCCCAGGCGTCTTCATCTCAAGGCATTGCCCAGGCTCTTGTCTCCCCTGCTTGGGGCCTCCCACATCAGATCTGGGTGCCAGCCTGGGCTCAGAAGGAAGGGTCACCCAGGTAGTTTTCAATTCTGCTGGAGCACCTTTAGGGGTTTCACTCACAGCCATGTGGAAAGAAAGGGTTTCTTCACTTCACCGGGTCTCATTCCCTAACCCAGCATTATAATCCCCTGGCGCTTTCAAGACCCATCCGTGGGACTGGGGGCTCTGTTTAGGGGTTGTTCCACTTACAGTCAGATGTCCAAAATAGTCAGGGAGATCTGCTAAATACTAGCTCCTGGACACCGATTGCAGGCTGTCAAATTCAGGCTGGTCGACATCTTGGCTTCTCAGCTATCTCCAATCCGGGGGGGGGGGGGCGACCAGTTGGCACTGAATTGTGTCTCAATTCTCTTGGTCAGAGGGTCCTGGCCTCCCATGGCTCCAATAAGAGATAAATCCTGAGGGGGGGGGGTAATTTCAGCAGCAGCTCTCTTCTGCCATGCCCCTCCCGTGCCTTAGTCTCTTTTTGCTACATCTGGAGGAGAGGTTCTGGAAATTCCAAGCCCTCCTTCCTTAGGGACTTCGGTTAACTCCTTCTTTTGCATTTCTCCTGAGTTTACTCCTATGCTGGTAGCTGGTAGCAGAGGGAGAGGAGCTCAGGCCCCCTGAAGAAGATGGGAATCGGAATTTGCTGTCAGCGTTCCAAATAGCACCTGAGAAATATATCAATCCCAGTCCAATTCTCTCAATCAGAGCTCAATTTATTAACAGAACCATGTTGGCTACGCCATTGTCCTTCTGATTCTGAATAGTTCCCAGAATCCCACCTAGGTTAAGATTCATCTTACATCCCCCACACCCACAAGTTCATCACGAGAGCCAGTCCATGTGCAGGGGCTTATCAACTTCCTCTCCTCTTCAGTTGAGGCAGAACAAATGGTGACCTTGGCTTGAAGAAAGGAATCTTTGGTTGTATCTAGTAAATTTCCCCTTTGACTACTCACTATCTCTACCATCCCCGCTTGTTTTATGTCCGGCTGAATTCTATAACTCCACAGCTTCAATGTAACTTAATTCAGACACCCTAAAATGTTAGCTATGACCTCTGCATAGCCCCCTGGGAGTCTGACAGCAACCAAAAATACATTTCTTGCAAGGAAAAGAAAGGACATGGGCAAAGGCCAAGAGAGGGTATAAATCTCTCTCACTCTCTCTCTCTCTCTCAACTCCTTGTATTCAGGGTCAATGAACCAACTAGCATCTGAGAAATAAATCCCAATCCACTGCTGTGTAAACAAAGAAAGATTCATTTATTTTCACAGCGATGTCTTGATTCGTCGCCGTGAATACCAACACTGGAATTCACTTCCGTAATTATTTAGGTTAAAGTTCATTTTCACAACACACAACCACAAGTGCATCACATGTACCAATCTGGGGACGGGAATGCTGGCTTCTTTCCTTTTTCAGTCGATCTAGGGCTCTGCACAAGGAATGTGCCATGGTGCCAATCTCTCTCTCTCTCTCTCTCTCTCTCTCACTCCTTCCATATCCTTATCGCTGTTACTATGTCAGGTGGCGGACCTCTTCCCCAAACCCCCATCTCCTGGAACAATATAGTAAAGCATCAGGGCAGTACTGCTTCCAAAACATTCTACCTCCTCTGGCAGCAATTGGGGATCTAAGTTTTCCCTGAGGAGCTAGCCCCAGGCATAGGTGAGAGTTTGCCTTACAAACTCCATTGAACCGGAAAAGCTACCTTACAACTCAACCGAATGGGGACAGATAGCTTTGGACGGAGAGCTCTGAAACGGAAAAGAGTTTGCTCATTACATTCCATGAGGGGTGAGGAGGATGGAATCTGGCAGCATTTGGAGATCAGAGGTTTCCCTGAGGAGCTAGCCACCAGGCAGAGCTTGCCTTACAAACTCCATTGAGCCGGAAAAGCTACCTTACAACTCAACCGAACGGGGACAGCCAGCTTTGGACGGAGAGCTCTGAAATGGAAAAGAGTCTGCTCATTACATTCCATGCGGGGTGGGGAGGATGGAATCTGGCAGCATTTAGGGATCTGAGCTTTCCCTGAAGAGCTAGCCCCAGGCAGAGGTGAGACTTTGCCTTACAAACTCCATTGAGGCAGAAAAGCTACCTTACAACTCAACTGGACGGGGACAGCTAGCTTTGGATGGAGAGCTCAGACACTGAAAAGAGTAGCCTCATTACATTCTAAGGAGGGTGGGGAAGACAGAATCTGGCAGCATTTGGCGATCTCAGCTTTCCCTAAGGAGCTAGACCCAGGCAAAGGCGAGACTTTGCCTTAAAAATTCCATTGAGCCAGAAAAGCTACCTTACAACTCAATTTAACAGGGACAGCTAGCTTTGAATGGAGAGCACATACATGGAAAATAGTAGCCCCATTCCATTCCATGGGGGGGGGGGAGAATGGAATCTAGCAGCATTTGGGGATCTGAGCTTTCCCTAAGGAGCTAGACCAAGGCAGAGGCGAGACTTTGCCTTACAAATTCCATTGAGCTGGAAAAGCTAAATTGCAACTCAACCGAACGGGGACAGCTTGCTTTGGACGGAGAGCTCAGACATGGAAAAAAGTAGCCTCATTATGTTCCACAGGGGGGGTGGGGAAGACGGAATCTGGCAGCATTTGGGGATATGAGCCTTCCCTGAGGATATAGCCTTACAAACTCCATTGAGCTGGAAAGGCCTCCTTACACCTAAACCGAACGGGGACAGCTAGCTTTGGACGGAGAGCTCAGACACAGATAAGAATAACCTCATTATGTTCCAAGGGGGGTGGGGATATGGTATCTCACAGAATTTGGGATCTGAGCTTTCCCGGAGGAGCTAGCTACAGGCATAAGTGATATTTTGCCTTACAAACTTCATTGAGCCAGAAAAGCTACCTTACAACTCAAACGAACAGGGACAGCTAGCTTTGGACGGAGAGCTCAGACACCGAAAAGAGTAGCCTCATTATGTTCCACGGCGGATGGGGATGACGGAATCTGGCAGCATTTGGGGATCTCAGATTTCCCTGAGGATCTAGCCCCAGGCATAGGTGAGAGTTTGCCTTACAAACTCCATTGAACCAGAAAAGCTACCTTACAACTCAACTGGATGGGGACAGCTAGCTTTCGATGGAGAGCTCAGACACTGAAAAGAGTAGCCTCATTACATTTCAAGGAGGGTGGGGAAGACAGAATCTGGCAGCATTTGGCGATCTCAGCTTTCCCTAAGGAGCTAGACCCAGGCAAAGGCGAGACTTTGCCTTAAAAATTCCATTGAGCCAGAAAAGCTACCTTACAACTCAATTTAACAGGGACAGCTAGCTTTGAATGGAGAGCACATACATGGAAAATAGTAGCCCCATTCCATTCCATGGGGGGGGGGGGAGAATGGAATCTAGCAGCATTTGGGGATCTGAGCTTTCCCTAAGGAGCTAGACCAAGGCAGAGGCGAGACTTTGCCTTACAAATTCCATTGAGCTGGAAAAGCTAAATTGCAACTCAACCGAACGGGGACAGCTTGCTTTGGACGGAGAGCTCAGACATGGAAAAAAGTAGCCTCATTATGTTCCACAGGGGGGGTGGGGAAGACGGAATCTGGCAGCATTTGGGGATATGAGCCTTCCCTGAGGATATAGCCTTACAAACTCCATTGAGCTGGAAAGGCCTCCTTACACCTAAACCGAACGGGGACAGCTAGCTTTGGACGGAGAGCTCAGACACAGATAAGAATAACCTCATTATGTTCCAAGGGGGGTGGGGATATGGTATCTCACAGAATTTGGGATCTGAGCTTTCCCGGAGGAGCTAGCTACAGGCATAAGTGATATTTTGCCTTACAAACTTCATTGAGCCAGAAAAGTTACCTTACAACTCAAACGAACAGGGACAGCTAGCTTTGGACGGAGAGCTCAGACACCGAAAAGAGTAGCCTCATTACGTTCCACGGCGGATGGGGATGACGGAATCTGGCAGCATTTGGGGATCTCAGATTTCCCTGAGGATCTAGCCCCAGGCATAGGTGAGAGTTTGCCTTACAAACTCCATTGAACCAGAAAAGCTACCTTACAACTCAACTGGATGGGGACAGCTAGCTTTCGATGGAGAGCTCAGACACTGAAAAGAGTAGCCTCATTACATTTCAAGGAGGGTGGGGAAGACAGAATCTGGCAGCCTTTGGGGATCTGAGCTTTCCCTAAGGAGCTAGACCCAGGCATAGGTGAGACTTTGCCTTACAAATTCCATTGAGCCAGAAAAGCTACCTTACTACTCAATTTAACAGGGACAGCTAGCTTTGAATGGAGAGCACATACATGGAAAATAGTAGCCTCATTCCATTCCATGGGGGGTGGGGAGAATGGAATCTGGCAGCATTTGGAGATCTGAGCTTTCCTTAAGGAGCTAGACCAAGGCAGAGGCGAGACTACATTCCACGGGGGGTGAGGACGATGGAATCTGGCTGCATTTGGAGATCTGAGCTTTCCCTGAGGAGCTAGCCCCGGGCATAGGTCAGAGTTTTCCTTACAAACTCCATTAAGCCCAAAAAGCTACATTACAAATGAACCGAACGGGGACAGCTAGCTTTGCACGGAGAGCTCAGACATGGAAAAGAGTAGCCTCATTATTTTCCATGTGTGTTGGGGAAGACAGATTCTGGCAGCATTTGGGGACCTGAGCTTTCTCTGAGGAGCTAGCTCCACACATGAGAGTTTGCCTTACAAACTCCATTGAGCTGGAAAAGTTTCTTTACTCCTCAACCAAACGGGGACAGCTAGCTTTGGATGGAGAGCTCAGACATGGAAAAGAGAACCCTCATTACATTCCACGGACATTGGGAAAGACGGAATCTGGAAGCATTTTGGGATCAGAGCTTTCCCTGAGAAGGTAGCCCCAGTCAGATTTGAGACTTTGCCTTACAAACTCCATTGAGCCGGAAAAGCTACTTTACAACTCAACCGAATGGGGACAGCTAGCTTTGGATGGAGAACTCAGACACAGAAAAGAGTAGCCTCAAAACGTTCCACGAGGGGTGGGGAAGATGGAAACTGGCAGCATTTGGGGATCTGAGTTCTCCATGAGGAGCTAGCCACAGGCATATGTGAGAGTATGCCTTTCAAACTCCACCCCCGTAGAACCCAAAGGTGTCACCGCTTTTTGTTTCTGAGCCCTCCGTCCAGAGTTATCTGTCGCCGTTCGTTTGATTGCTGTGGTAGCTTTTCCTGTTACGTTTAATCCCAGAGGCAAAATCTCTGATACGGCTTGGGTTAACTCCTCAGGGAGCACTCGGATCGCAAAGTGTGGTCCGATTGCAACTGGCCCCACCCCTCTAGAACTCAAAGGTATCACCACTTTTCGTTTCTGAGCCCTCCGTCCAGAGTTAGCTGTCGCCGTTCGTTTGATTGCCTTTGTGCTCTGAGTGCTCCCCTAGGAGTTAACCCAAACCGAATAAGAGATTTTGCCTCTGGGATTTCATTGCTGTGGTAGCTTTTCCTGTTGGTTGAATCCCAGAGGCAAAATCTCTTATATGGCTTTGGTTAACTCCTCGGTTTTCTGCCGAGCTCTCTGTTATGAGCCTCCCGAAAATTCAAGGGTACAAATTTCAGACACACACACGTTTGAAAATTCAAAACAATGTTCTTTATCACAAAATTCAAAATAAACTAAGCACTCTTTTTGTATTGCAAAGAGCACTCATCCCAAAACAACCTGGTAGTTTGTACAAGTCCCTTAATCAGTCATTAAGTACTTAGCTTGCAGCTGTGAAGATAAGTCACAGCGCTTCTTCTTCCATGAACTGAAACAGACACACACTTTGCTCTGCTTTGGTTTCAAAGGCGTGAAAAATCAACAAACAAAGTCCGGAGTCAGCAAGGCAGTCCTGAAACACAACGATCAGATAATCTTCCCCAAAGGCCAAACCCATACACTGCTATTTATAGCAGCAGCACTAATTACTGGAGCCCCACCCAACCACAGGTGGCCTCATTTTCTCTTGCAATAATCCTTCAGTTGTTGCTTCCTATGAATCACTCTACGCATGCTTGGATGTGTCATTAATTCTTGTTCAGAATCCAAGGATGTTACAGATGATTGATCTTCTCCTGGGCTGTCTGCCTAACTCCCCTCCTCCCTGTCACTCATGTCTCCTTGGTTAGAGGAGACTTCGTCGGCAGATTCCACTGGAAGCAAAACAGGCCTGCGGGATGTGGATGTCTCCCGCACATCCACCTCCACATTCCTTGGGGTAGGAGCTGGGCCAGAGCTAACCACAACACTCGGGGAGCACTCGGATAGTATAGGGCAATCCGATTATGACTGGCCCAAGCCCTGTAGAACCCAAAAGTGTCACCACTTTTCAATTCTAAGTCCCCCGTCCAAAATTATCTGTCGCCATTTGTTTGATTGCTGTAGTAGTTTTTCCTGTTGGGTTGACTCCCAGATGCAAAATATCTTATTCGACTTGGGTTAACTCTTCAGGGAGTTATAGGATCGCAAAGGACGGTGCAATTATGACTGGCCCCACCCCAGTAGAACCCAAAAGTGTCACCGCTTTTCAATTCTAAGTCCCCCGTCCAGAATTATCTGTCGCCATTTGTTTGATTGCTGTAGTAGTTTTTCCTGTTGGGTTGACTCCCAGAGGCAAAATCTCTTATACGGCTTGGGTTAACTTCTTGGGACCGCTCGGATCTCTATGGGCGTCCGATTATCACTGACCCGACCCCTGTAGAACCCAAAGGTGTCACAGCTTTTCATTTCTGAGTCCTCCATCCAGAGTTAGCTGTCGCCGTTGGTTTGATCGCTGTTTTAGCTTTTCCTGTTACGTTGAATCCCCAAGGCAAAATATTTTATACGGCTTGGGTTAACTTCCCGGGGAGTGCTCGGATCTCAAAGGGCATCCAATTACCACTGGCCCCACCCCTGTAGGATTCAAAGGTTTCACCGCTTTTCATTTCTGAGCTCTCCTTCCAGAGTTAGCTGTCTCCGTTCGTTTGATTGCAGTTGCAGATTTTCCTGTTACATTAAATTCCAGAGGCAAAATCTTTCATTCGGATTGGGTTAACTCTTCGGGGAGCTCTCAGATTGCAAAGGGCGGTCCGATTATGACTGGCCCCACCCCTGTAGAACTGAAAAGTGTCACCGATTTTCGTTTCTCAGCGCTCCTTCCAGATTTAGCTGTCGCCGTTCATTTGATTGCTATTTTAGCTTTTTCTGTTACGTTGAGTCCAAGGGACACATTCTCTTATATGGCTTGGCTTGACTCCTCGGGGAGTGCTCGGATCAGCTACCCTCCTGTAGAACCGAAACATGTCAACACTTTTCATTTCTGAGCCCTCCGTCCAGAGTTATCTGTCGCCGTTCGTTTGATTGCTGTTTTAACTTTTCCCGTTACGTTGAGTCCTAGAGGCAAAATCTCTTATATGGCTTGGGTTAACACCTGGGGGAGTGCTCAGATCACAAAGGGCCATCCAATTATAATGGCCCCACCCCTATAAAACCTAAAGGTTTCACCACTTTTCGTTTCTGAGCCCTCTGTGCAGAGTTAGCTGTCGCCGTTTGATTGCTGTAGTAGCTTTACCTGTTTGGTTGAATCCCAGAGGCAAAACCTCTAATACAGCTTGGGTTAACTCCTCGGGGAGTGCTCGAATCGCTAAGGGATGTACGATTATGACTGGCCTCACCCTTGTAGAACCCAAAAGTGTCACCGCTTTTGGTTTCTGAGGCCTCCATCTATGCTTGTTTGCTTGCTGTGGTAACTTTTCCTGTCAGGTTGAATCCCAGAGGCAAAACCTCTTATACGGCTTGGGTTAACTCCTTTGGGAGCGCTCTGGTCGCTATGGGACATCTGATTATGACTGGTCCCACCCCTGTAGAACCCAAAAGTGTAACTGCTTTGCGTTTCTGAGCCCTACATCCAGAGGTATCTGTCACTATATGTTTGCTTGCTGTGGTAACTTCCTGTTAGTTTGAATCCCAGAGGTAAAATCTCTGATACAACTAGGGTTAATTCCTCAGGGAGTACTCGGGTCGCAAAGGGACATCCAATTAGGACTGGCCCAACCCCTGTAGAACCCAAAAGTGTCACCGCTTTCCATTGAAAGCCCTCCATCCTGAGCCCTCCATCCTGAGTTAGCTGTCACCGTTTGTTTTATCTTTTCCTGTTACATGGCGTCCCTGAGGCAAATTCTCTTATACGGCTTGGGTTAACTCCTCAGGGAGCGCTCGGGTTTCAAAGATATGACCAATTAGGACTGGCCCCAGCCCTGTTGAACCCAAAGGTGTCACCGCTTTTCGTTTCTGACCCCTCCATCCAGAAATAGACGTCACTGTTTCTTTGATTACTGTGGTAGATTTTCCTGTTACATTGAACAGGAATCCCAGAGGCAAAATCTCTTATTTGGCTTAAATTAACTCCTTGGGGAGTGCTCGGATCGCAAAGGGCAGTCCGATTAGTTAGGTTTCCTGTTAGGTTAGGTTTCCTGTTAGGTTGAATCCCAGAGGCAAAATCTCTTTTTCAGCTTGGATTAACGCCTAAAGGAAGGGTCGGATCACAAAGGGTGGTCCGATTACGACTGGCCCCAACCCTGTAGAACCCAAAAGGGTCACCGCTTTTCGTTTCTCAGCCCTCCGTCCAGAGTTATCTGTCGCCGTTCGTTTGATTGCTGTTTTAGCTTTTCCTGTTATGTTGAGTACCAGAGGCAAATTCTCTTATGCGGCCTGGGTTACCTCCACGGGGAGCACTCGGGTCGCAAATCGACATCTGATTATGACTGGCTCCATACCTGTAGAATCCAAAAGTGTCACCGCTTTTCGTTTCTGAGCCCTACGTCCAGAGTTCTCTCTCGCTGTTCATTTGTTTGCTGTGGTAGTTTTTCCTGTTAGTTTGAATCCCAGAGGCAAAATTTCTGATACAACTTAGGGTTACCTCCTTGGAGAGTTCTCGGATCGCAAAGGGTGGTCCGATTACGACTGGCCGCACCCCTTTTGACCACAAAGGTGTCACCACTTTTTGTTTCTGAGCCCTCCATCGTGAGTTAGCTGTCGCCGTTCATTTTATCTTTTCCTGTTACGTAGAATCCCTGAGGCAAATTCTCGTATACGATTTAGGTTAATTCCTCCGGGAGCACTCGGCCGTCCGATTATGTCTGGCCGCACGCCTGTAGAATGCAAAGGTGTCACCGCTTTTCATTTCTGAGCCCTCTGTCCTGAGTTAGCTGTCGCAGTTCGTTTTAGCTTTTCCTCTTACGTGGAGTCCCACAGGCAAATTCCCCTATACGTCTTGGGTTAATTCATCGAGGAGTGCTCGGATCACAAAGGTCGGTCCGATTATGACTGGCCCCACCCCTGTAAAACCCAAAAGTGTCACTGCTTTTCATTTCTGAGCCCTCTATCCACAGTTATCTGTCGCCGTTCATTTGATTGCTATAGTATCTTTTCCTGTTAGGTTGAATCCCAAAGGCAAAATCTCTTATATGGCTTGGGTTAACTCCTAGTGGAGTGCTCGGATTGCAAAGGGTGGTCCGATTTCAACTTGCCCCACCCCTGTAGAACCCAAAAGTGTCACCACTTTTTGTTTCTTAGCCCTCCGTCCTGAGTTAGCTGTCGCAGTTCGTTTTTGCTTTTCCTGGTACGTGGAGTCTCAGAGGCAAATTCTCCTATACGGCTTGGGTTAACTCCTCGGGGAACACTCAGATCGCAAAGGGCGGTCTAATTATGACTGGCTATGCCCCTGTAGAACGCAAAGGTGTCATTGCTTTTCATTTCTGAGCCATCCGTCCTGATTTAGCGGTCGTCGTTTATTTTAGCTTTTCCTGTTATGAGCAGACCCTGAGGCAAATTCTCCTATACGGCTTGGGTTAATTCGTAGGGGAGTGCTTGGTTCCCAAAGGGCGGTCCAATTACAACTGGCCCCACCTCTCTAGAACCCAAAAGTTTCACTGCTTTTCGTTTCTGAGCCCTCCGTCCTGAGTTAGCTGTCGCCGTTTGATATAGCATTTCCTGTTACGAGGAGTCCCAGAAGCAAAATCTCTTATACGGCTTGGATTAACCCCTAGGGGAGTGGTCGGATCACAAAGGGTGGTCCGATTACGACTGGCCCCACCCCTGTAGAACTCAAAAGGGTCACCACTTTTCGTTTCTCAGCCCTCCGTCCAGAGTTATCTGTCGCCGTTCATTTGATTGCTCTTTTAGCTTTTCCTGTTATGTTGAGTACCAGAGGCAAATTCTCTTATACGGCTTGGGTTACCTCCACGGGGACCGCTCGGGTCGCAAATCGACATCTGATTATGACTGGCTCCATACCTGTAAAACCCAAAAGTGTCACCACTTTTCGTTTCTGAGCTCTCTATCCACAGTTACCTGTCACCGTTCGTTTTAGCTTTTCCTGTTAGGTTGAATCCCAAAGGCAAAATCTCTTATATGGCTTGGGGTAACTCCTAGGGGAGTGCTCGGATTGCAAACGGTGGTCTGATTATGACTGGCCCCACCCCTGTAGAACCCAAAAGGGTCACCGCTTTTTGTTTCTTAGCCCTCCGTCCAGAGTTATCTGTCACTGTTCATGCTGTGGTAGTTTTTCCTGTTAGTTTGAATCCCACAGGGAAAATCTCTGATACAACTTGGGTTACCTCCTCGGAGAGTTCTCGGATCGCAAAGGGCGGTCCTATTATGACTGGCCGCACCCCTGTAGAACACAAAGGGTGTCACTGCTTTTCGTTTCTGAGCCCTGCGTCCTGAGTTATCTGTCACCGTTCGTTTGATTGCTGTGGAAGATTTTCCTGGTACGTTAAATCCCAGAGGCAAAGTATATTATATGGCTTGGGTTACCTCCTCGGGGAGCACTCAGATCGCAAAGGGTGGCCCGATTATGACTGGCTGCACCCCTGTTGACCGCAAAGTTGTCACGACTTTTTGTTTCTGAGGCCTCCTCGGTCCAGAGTTAGCTGTCGCCGTTCGTTTGATTGCTGCTTTAGCTTTTCCTGTTACGTTGAGTCCCAGAGGCAAATTCTCCTATACGGCTTGGTTAAATTGCTCGGGGAGCGCTCGGGTCGCCTAGGTACGTCCAGTTACGACTTGCCCCACCTACGTAGAACCCCAAATTTTGACCGCTTTTCATTTCTGAGCCCCCTATCCAGAGTTATCTGTCACCGTTCATTTTATTGCTGTTTTAGCTTTTCCTGTTACGTGGAGTCCCAGAGGCAAATTCTCCTATATGTCTTGGGTTAACTCCTAGGGCAGCGCTCAGATTGCAAAGGGTGCTCGGATTACGACTGGCCCCACCCCTGTAGAACCCAAAAGTGTCACCACATTTCGTTTCTGAGCCCTCCGTCCTGAGTTAGATGTCGCCGTTCGTTTTAGCTTTTCCTGTTACGTGGAGTCCCAGAGGCAAATTATCATATACAACTTAAGTTAACTCCTCAGGGAGCGCGCGGGTCGCATAGGGACGTCCAATTACAACTGGCCGGACCCCTGTAGAACTCAAATGTGTCACCGCTTTTCGTTTCTGATCCCTCCATCCTGAGTTAGCTGTTGCCGTTTGTTTGATTGCTGTAGTAGCTTTTCCTGTTAGGTTAAAAAATCCCTGAGGCAAAATCTCTTATATGGCTTTGGTTACCTCCTCAGGGAGTTCTCGGATTGCAAAGGGATATCAGATTATGACTGGCCGCACCCCTGTAGAATGCAAAAGGGTCACCGCCTTTCGTTTCTGAGCCGTCAATCCTGAGTTAGCTGTCGCCGATCATTTTGTCGTTTCCATTTACATAGACTCCCAGAGGCAAATTCTCCTATAGGCTTGTGTTAATTCATCAGGGAGCGTTCAAATCGCAAAGGACGGTCCGATTACGACTGGCCCAACCCTGTAGAACCAAAAAGTGTCAACGCTTTTAGTTTCTGAGCCCTCTATCCACAGTTATCTGTCGCCGTTCGTTTTATTGCTGTTTTAGCTTATCCTGTTACGTTGAGTCTCTTATACGGCTTGGGTTAACTCCTAGGGCTGCGCTCGGATTGCAAAGGTTGGTCGGATTATGACTGGCGCCACAACTGTAGAACGCAAATGTGTTACCACTTTTTGTTTCTGAACCCTCCGTCCACAGTTATCTGTCGCTGTTTGCTTGATTGCTGTTTTAGCTTTTCCTGTTACGTTGAGTCCCAGAGGCAAATTCTCCTATACGGCTCGGTTTAACTCCTCGGGGAGCACTCGTGTCGCATAGGGACGTACGATTACATCTGGTCGCACACCTGTAGAATGCAAAGGTGTCACAGCTTTTCGTTTCTGAGCCCTCCATCCTGAGTTAGCTGTCGCCGTTTGTTTGATTGCTGTAGTAGCTTTTCCTGTTAGGTGGAATCCGAGAGGCAAATTCTCCCATATGGCTTGAGTTAATTCCTAGGGGAGCGCTCGGATCGCATAGGGTGGTCTGATTATGACTGGCCCCACCCCTTTAGAACCCAAAAGTGTCACCGCTTTTCGTTTCTAAGCCCTCGGTCCAGAGTTAGCTGTCGTCGTTCGTTAGATTGCTCTTTTAGTTTTTCCTGTTAGGTTTAAACCCAAAGGCAGAAACTCTTATACGGCTTGGGTTAACTCCTTGGGAATTGCTCAGATTGCAAAGGGTGGTTGGATTACAACTGGCCCCACCCCTGTAGAACCCAAAAGGGTCACCACATTTCATTTCTGAGCCCTCCGTCCTGAGTTAGTTGTCACCGTTCGTTTTAGCTTTTCCTGTTATGTGGAGTCCCAGAAGCAAATGCTCCTATATGGCTTGGATTAACTCCTCCGGGAGCACTCGGATCGCAAAGGGTAGTCCGATGTCAACTGACCCCAACCCTATAGAACCCAAAAGTGTCACGCTTTTTCTTTCTGAGCCCACCATCCAGAGTTATCTGTCGCTGTTCATTTGATTGCTGTTTTACCCTTCCCTATTACGTTGAGCACTCAGATCGCAAAGGGACGTCCGATTATGACTTGCCGCACCCTTGTACAACGCAAATGTGTCACCGATTTTCATTTCTGAGCCCTCCATCCTGAGTTAGCTGTCGCTGTTCATTTGATTGCTGTGGTAGCTTTTCCTGTTAGGTTGAATCCCAGATGCAAAATCTCTTATATGGCTTTGGTTACCTCCTCAGGGAGTTCTCGGATTGCAAAGGGATATCAGATTATGACTGGCCGCACCCCTGTAGAATGCAAAAGGGTCACCGCCTTTCGTTTCTGAGCCCTCAATCCTGAGTTAGCTGTCGCCGATCATTTTGTCGTTTCCATTTACATAGACTCCCAGAGGCAAATTCTCCTATAGGCTTGGGTTAATTCATCAGGGAGCGTTCAAATCACAAAGGACGGTCCGATTACGACTGGCCCAACCCTGTAGAACCAAAAAGTGTCAACGCTTTTAGTTTCTGAGCCCTCTATCCACAGTTATCTGTCACCGTTCGTTTTATTGCTGTTTTAGCTTATCCTGTTACGTTGAGTCTCTTATATGGCTTGGGTTAACTCCTAGGGCAGCGCTCGGATTGCAAAGGTTGGTCGGCTAACGACTGGTGCCACAACTGTAGAACGCAAATATGTTACCACTTTTTGTTTCTGAACCCTCCGTCCACAGTTATCTGTCGCTGTTTGCTTGATTGCTGTTTTAGCTTTTCCTGTTACGTTGAGTCCCAGAGGCAAATTCTCCTATATGGCTCAGTTTAACTCCTCGGGGAGCACTCGTGTCGCATAGGGACGTACGATTACATCTGGTCGCACACCTGTAGAACGCAAAGGTGTCACAGCTTTTCGTTTCTGAGCCCTCCATCCTGAGTTAGCTGTCGCCGTTTGTTTGATTGCTGTAGTAGCTTTTCCTGTTAGGTGGAATCCGAGAGGCAAATTCTCCCATATGGCTTGAGTTAATTCCTAGAGGAGCGCTCGGATCGCATAGGGTGGTCTGATTACGACTGGCCCCACCCCTTTAGAACCCAAAAGTGTCACCGCTTTTCGTTTCTAAGCCCTCGGTCCAGAGTTAGCTGTCGTCGTTCGTTAGATTGCTCTTTTAGTTTTTCCTGTTAGGTTTAAACCCAAAGGCAGAAACTCTTATACGGCTTGGGTTAACTCCTTGGGAATCGCTCAGATTGCAAAGGGTGGTTGGATTACGACTGGCCCCACCCCTGTAGAACCCAAAAGGGTCACCACATTTCATTTCTGAGCCCTCCGTCCTGAGATAGTTGTCACCATTCGTTTTAGCTTTTCCTGTTATGTGGAGTCCCAGAAGCAAATGCTCCTATACGGCTTGGATTAACTCCTCCGGGAGCACTCGGATCGCAAAGGGTAGTCCGATGTCGACTGACCCCAACCCTATAGAACCCAAAAGTGTTACGCTTTTTCTTTCTGAGCCCACCATCCAGAGTTATCTGTCGCCGTTCATTTGATTGCTGTTTTACCCTTCCCTATTACGTTGAGCACTCAGATCGCAAACGGACGTCCGATTACGACTTGCCGCACCCTTGTACAACGCAAATGTGTCACCGATTTTCATTTCTGAGCCCTCCATCCTGAGTTAGCTGTCGCTGTTCATTTGATTGCTGTGGTAGCTTTTCCTGTTAGGTTGAATCCCAGAGGCAAAATCTCTTATATGGCTTTGGTTACCTCCTCGGGGAGCGCTCGGATCGCAAAGGGTGGTCCAATTATGACTAGCTGCACCCCGGTGTAACGCAAAGGTGTCACTTCTTTTCGTTTCTGAGCCCTCCATCCAGAGTTATCTGTTGCCATTCGTTTGATTGCTGTTTTAGCTTTCCCTATTACTTTGAGTCACAGAATGCAATTCTCTTATATGACTTGGGTTAACTCCTAGGGGAATGCTCGAACCACAAAGGGTGGGCCAATTACAGCTGGCCTGGCCCCTCTAGATCCCAAAAGTGTCACTGCTTTTCATTTCTGAGTCCTCCATCCACAGTTATCTGTCGCCGTTTGTTTGATTGATGTTTTACCTTTTCCTGTTATGTTGAATCCCAAAGGCAAAATCTCTTATACGGCTTGGGTTAACTCTTAGTGGAGCACTCGGATTACAAAGGGTGGTCCGATTAAGACTGGCCCCACCACTGTAGAACCCAAAAGTGTCACCACTTTTTGTTTCTGAGCCCTCCGTCCTGAGTTAGCTGTCACCGTTCGTTTTAGCTTTTCCTGGTACGTAGAGTCCCAAAGGCAAATTCTCCTATTCAGCTTCGGTTAACTCATCGGGGAGCACTCGGATCGCAAAGCGCGGTCTAATTATGACTGGCTGCACCCCTGTAGAACGCAAAGGTGTCACTGCTTTTCATTTCTCAGCCCTCCGTGCAGAGTTAGGTGTCCCCGTTCGTTTCAGCTTTTCCTGTTATGTGGAGTCCCGGGGCAAATTGTCCTATATGGCTTGGGTAAACTCCTCGGGGAGCGCTCAGATCACAAAGGGTGGTCCGATGTCTACTGGCCCCAACCCTGTAGAACACAAAAGTGTCACCGCTTTTTCTTTCTCAGCCCACCATCCAGAGTTATCTGTCGCCGTTCATTTGATTGCTGTTTTACCCTTTCCTGTTACGTTGAGTCCCAGGGGCAAATTCTCCTAAACAGCTTGGGTAAACTGCCTGGGGAGTTCTCGGGTTTGCCTAGGGACATCCGGTTACGACTTGCCCCACCCCTGTAGAACCCAAAATTTTCACCGCTTTTCATTTCTGAGCCCTCTATCCACAGTTATCTGTCACCGTTCATTTGATTGCTGTGGAAGATTTTCCTGTTACGTTAAATCCCAGAGGCAAAATCTCTTATATGGCTTGGGTTACCTCCTAGGGGAGCACTCGGATCACAAAGGGTGGTCCAATTACGACTGGCCGTACCCCTTTTGACCACAAAGGTGTCACCACTTTTTGTTTCTGAGCCCTCCATCGTGAGTTAGCTGTCGCCGTTCATTTTATCTTTTCCTGTTACGTAGAATCCCTGAGGCAAATTCTCCTATACGACTTGGGTTAATTCCTCGGGGAGCACTCGGGTCGCATAAGGCCATCCGATTATGTCTGGCCACACCCCTGTAGAATGCAAAGGTGTCACCGCTTTTCATTTCTGAGCCCTCTGTCCTGAGTTAGCTGCCGCCGTTCGTTTTAGCTTTTCCTCTTACGTGGAGTCCCACAGGCAAATTCTCCTATACGTCTTGGGTTAATTCATCGAGGAGCGCTCGGATCGCAAAGGGCGGTCTAATTATGACTGGCTACGCCCCTGTAGAATGCAAAGGTGTCACTGCTTTTCGTTTCTGAGCCATCCGTCCTGATTTAGCGGTCACCGTTTGTTTTAGCTTTTCCTGTTACGAGGAGACCCAGAGGCAAATTCTCCTATACGGCTTGGGTTAATTCGTAGGGGAGCGCTTGGTTCCCAAAGGGCGGTTCAATTATGACTGGCACCACCTATCTAGAACCCAAAAGTTTCACCGCTTTTCGTTTCTGAGCTCTCCGTCCTGAGTTAGCTGTTGCCGTTTGATATAGCATTTCCTGTTACGAGGAGTCCCAGAAACAAAATCTCTTATACGGCTTGGGTTAACTCCTAGGGGAGTGGTCGGATCACAAAGGGTTGTCTGATTACGACTGGCCCCAACCCTGTAGAACCCAAAAGGGTCACCGCTTTTCGTGTCTCACCCCTCCGTCCAGAGTTATCTGTCGCCGTTCATTTGATTACTGTTTTAGTTTTTCCTGTTATGTTGAGTACCTGAGGCAAATTCTCTTATACGGCTTGGGTTACCTCCACGGGGACGGCTCGGGTTGCAAATCGACATCTGATTATGACTGGCTCCATACCTGTAGAACCCAAAATGTCACCGCTTTTCGTTTCTGAGCCCTACGTCCAGAGGTATCTGTCGCTGTTCATTTGCTTGCTGTGGTAGTTTTTCCTGATTGAATCCCAGAGGCAAAATTTCTGTTACAACTTGGGTTACCTCCTCGGAGAGTTCTCGGATCGCAAAGGGCGGTCCAATTACAACTAGCCGCACCCCTGTAGAACACAAAGGATGTCACTGCTTGTTGTTTCTGAGCCCTGTGTCCTGAGTTATCTGTCATCATTCGTTTGATTGCTGTGGAGGATTTTCCTGTTACGTTAAATCCCAGAGGCAAAATCTCTTATATGGCTTGGGTTACCTCCTCGGGGAGTGCTCAGATTGCAAAGGGTGGTCCGATTTTGACTGGCCGCACCCCTGTTGACTGCAAAGGTGTCACTGCTTTTCTTTTCTGAGCCCTGCATCCTGAGTTATCTGTCACCGTTTGTTTGATTGCTCTGAAAGATTTTCCTGTTACGTTAAATCCCAGAGGCAAAATCTCTTATATGGCTAGGGTTACCTCCTCAGGGAGCGCTCAGATCGCAAAGGGTGGTCCGATTTTGACTGGCTGCACCCCTGTTGACTGCAAAGGTGTCACTGCTTTTCTTTTCTGAGCCCTGCATCCTGAGTTATCTGTCACTGTTTGTTTGATTGCTCTGAAAGATTTTCCTGTTACGTTAAATCCCAGAGGCAAAATCTCTTATATGGCTAGGGTTACCTCCTCAGGGAGCGCTCAGATCGCAAAGGGTGGTCCGATTTTGACTGGCTGCACCCCTGTTGACCGCAAAGTTGTCATGACTTTTCGTTTCTGAGGCCTCCTCGGTCCAGAGTTAGCTGTCGCCGTTCGTTCGTTTGACTGATGCTTTAGCTTTTCCTGTTACATTGAGTCCCAGAGGCAAATTCTCCTATACGGATTGGGTAAATAGCTCGGGGAGTGCTCGTGTCACATACGGACGTCCAGTTACGAATTGCCCCACCTCTGTAGAACCAAAAATTTTCACCGCTTTTCGTTTCTGAGCCCTCTATCCACAGTTATCTGTCGCCGTTCGTTTTATTGCTGTTTTAGCTTTTCCTGTTACGTTGAGTCTCTTATACGGCTTGGGTTAACTCCTAGGGCAGCGCTCGGATTGCAAAAGTTGGTCGGATTACGACTGTCCCCACAACTGTAGAACCAAAAACTGTTAACGCTTTTTGTTTCTGAGTCGTCCGTCCAGAGTTATCTGTTACCTTTCGTTTGATTGCTGTTTTAGCTTTTCCTGTTACGTTGAGTCCCAGGGGCAAATTCTCCTATACGTCCTGGGTTAATTCCTCAAGGAGCACTCGGATCGCAAACGGATATCGGATTATGACTGGCCGCACCCCTGTAGAACGCAAAGGTGTCACCGCTTTTCATTTCTGAGCTCTCCATTCTGAGTTAGCTGTCGACGTTCATTTTATCTTTTCCTGTTACATAGGGTCCCAGAGGCAAATTCTCCTATACGGCTTGGGTTAATTCATCGGGGAGCGCTCAAATTGCAAAGGACGGTCCGATTACGACTGGCCCAACCCTGTAGAACCAAAAAGTGTCAATGCTTTTTGTTTCTGAGCCCTCCGCCCAGAGTTAACTGTCACCTTCCGTTTGATTGCTGTTTTAGCCTTTCCTGTTACATTGAGTCCCAGAGGAAAATTCTCTTATACGGCTAAGGTTAACTCCTCGGGGAGTGCTCGGATCGCAAAGGGATATCAGATTATGACTGGCCACACCCCTGTAGAATGCAAAGGTGTCACCACTTTTTGTTTCTGACCTCTCCATCTTAAGTTAGCTGTCACCATTCATTTTAGATTTTCCTCTTATGTGGGGTCCCAGAGGCTAATTCTTCTATACATCTTGGGTTAACTCCTAGGGGTGTCCTCGGATCGCAAAGGGCGGTCCGATTACAACTGGCCCCACCCCTGCAAAACCCAAAAGTGTCTCCGCTTTTCGTTTCTGAGCCCTCCGTCCAGAGTAATCTGTCGCCGTTCATTTGATTGCTCTTTTACCCTTTCCTGTTACGTTGAGTCCCAGACCTAAATTCTCTTATACGGCTAGGGTTAAATCTTAGGGGGCCACTTGGATTGCATAGGGACGTCCATTTAGAACTGGCCCCACCCATGTAGAAAAAAAAAGTATCAATACATAGATATCTGTCGCCGTTTTTTTGATTGCTCCTTTAGTTTTTCCTGTTAGGTTGAATCCCAAAGGCAAAATCTCTCATACAACTTGGGTTAACTCCTAGGGGAGTCCTCGGATTGCATAGGTTGGTTGGATTACCACTGGCCCAACCCCTGTAGAACTCAAAAGTGTCACCAATTTTGGTTTCTGAGCCCTCTGACCTGAGATAGCTGTCGCCGTTTGTTTTAGCTTTTGCTATTACTAGGAGTCCCAGAGGCAAATTCTCCTACACAGCTTGGGTTAATTCGTAGCGGAGCGCTTGGATTGCAAAAGGCGGTCCAATTACGACTGGCCTCACCCCTGTAAAACCCAAAAGTGTCACCACTTTTCATTTCTGAGCCCTCCATCCAGAGTTATCTGTCGCCGTTCATTTGATTGCTGTTTTAGCTTTTCCTGTTAGGTTGAATCCCAAAGGCAGAATCACTTATGTGGCTTGGGATAACTCCTAGGGGAATGCTCGGATGGTGAAGGGTGGTCAAATTATGACTGGACCTACCACTGTAGAACCCACAAGTATCTGTCGCCGTTTGTTTGGTTGCTCTTTTAGTTTTTCCTGTTAGGTTGAATCCCAAAGGGAAAATCTCTCATAGAACTTGGGTTAACTCCTAGGGGAGTCCTTGGATTGCAAAGGTTGGTTCGATTACGACTGGCCCCAACCCTGTAGAACCCAAAAGTGTAACCGCTTTTAGTTTCTGAGCCCGCCATCCAGAGTTATCTGTCACCGTTCATTTAATTGCTCTTTTACCCTTTCCCGTTACATTGAGTCCCAGAGGCAAATTCTCTTATACGGCTAGGGTTAACTCCTCGGGGAGTGCTCGGATCGCAAAGGGATATCAGATTATGACTGGCTGCACCCCTGTAGAATGCAAAGGTGTCACCACTTTTTGTTTCTGACCTCTCCATCCTAAATTAGCTGTCACCGTTCATTTTAGATTTTCTTCTTATGTGGGGTCCCAGAAGCTAATTCTCCTATACGTCTTGAGTTAACTCCTAGGGGTGTCCTCGGATCGCAAAGGGCGGTCCGATTACGACTGGCCCCACCCCTGTAAAACCCAAAAGTGTCTCCGCTTTTCGTTTCTGAGCCCTCCGTCCAGAGTAATCTGTCGCCGTTCATTTGATTGCTCTTTTACCCTTTCCTGTTACATTGAGTCCCAGACCTAAATTCTCTTATACGGCTAGGGTTAAATCTTAGGGGACCGCTTGGATTGCATAGGGACGTCCGTTTAGAACTGGCCCCACCCATGTAGAAAAAAAAAGTATCAATACATAGATATCTGTCGCCGTTTTTTTGATTGCTCCTTTAGTTTTTCCTGTTAGGTTGAATCCCAAAGGCAAAATCTCTCATACAACTTGGGTTAACTCCTAGGGGAGTCCTCGGATTGCATAGGTTGGTTCGATTACCACTGGCCCAACCCCTGTAGAACTCAAAAGTGTCACCACTTTTGGTTTCTGAGCCCTCTGTCCTGAGATAGCTGTCGCCGTTTGTTTTAGCTTTTGCTATTACTAGGAGTCCCAGAGGCAAATTCTCCTACACAGCTTGGGTTAATTCGTAGGGGAGCACTTGGATCGCAAAAGGCGGTCCAATTACGACTGGCCTCACGCCTGTAAAACCCAAAAGTGTCACCACTTTTCGTTTCTGAGCCCTCCGTCCAGAGTTATCTGTTGCCGTTCATTTGATTGCTATTTTAGCTTTTCCTGTTAGGTAGAATCCAAAAGGCAGAATCTCTTATACAATTTGGGTAAACTCCTAGGGGACTGCTTGGATGGCAAAGGGTGGTCGGATTATGACTGGAACCACCCCTGTAGAACCCAAAAGTATCACCACATTCCGTTTCTGAGCCCCGCATCCTGAGTTAGCTGTCACAGTTCGTTACAGTTATTTCTGTTACGTGGAGTCTCAGAGGCAAATTCTCCTAGACGGGTTGGGTTAATTCCTCAGGGAGAGCTCGGATCACAAAGGGTGGTCTGATGTCGACTGGCCCCACCCCTGTAGAACCCAAAAGTGTCACCACTTTTCGTTTCTGAGCCCTCTATCCACCGTTTGATTGCTGTAATAGCTTTTCCTGTTACGTTGAATCCCAGAGGCAAAATCTCTTATATGGCTTTGGTTAACTCTTAGGGGAGCGCTTGGATTGCATAGGGATGTCTGAATACGATTGGCCCCACCCCTGTAGAATGCAAATGTGTCAGTGCATTTCATTTCTCAGCCCTCTGTCCAGAGTTAGCTGTCGCCGTTCGTTTTAGCTTTTCCTGTTAGGTTGAATCCCAAAGGCAAAATATCTTATTTTTTATTTTTTAAATTTTTAAAAAAATTTTATTATGCAAATAATACAAAATACAACATTGTATACAAAACATGAAAATAGTGGTCGTAATAATAGAGAATAATCAAATAACATATCAATTAACAAAATACAAACTTAAAAACTAGAAAGAGGGAGGGAAAGAGGTAGGTAGGGAAAGGGTAGAGAGGAGGAGGGAAAAAGATAGAAAGAACAGAGAGAAAAGATAGGAAAGATAAAAGATTGGCGAATGTCCGGGGGAGCTGTACTAAAAACGAGAACTGATTCCTATTTCATTAGCTCGTTACCATGGTTCGGTTTGTTTATCTAGCTTGGTAGAAGCTTGTGTTGAGTTAATCAAGTTATGTGATTTTAAGAAGTAGTAGTGAAGATACTATCCATATATATATAAAGTCTCTTAATACTATATAAAATATAAAATAGCTATATACCAGATTTGTAACTGGTGGTGTTTATATCCAACGTATCAATCTTATGACGGGTTATTCTCACTCTTTTTTCCTAACCAGTTGTAGAAAGGATCCCAACAGTTATTGAATGTAGCCATAGTTTTGTTTCTTACTAATATAGTTAATTTCGTCATCTCTGCGCAGTATGTAATTTTTTTTTATTATTGCGTCATTCGGCGGTATCTCCTCATTCTTCCACCACTGCGCAAAGGTTAATCTGGCTGCTGTTGTTAAATGGACAATTAGATGAATTTGGAATTTAGGTAGCTTTTGTCTAATGATGCCCAGAAGAAAACATTCAGAGGTTTTTTCTATTGTCAGATTAAGTATTTCGTCAATCCAGGTTCCGATTTTATTCCAATAGGTTTTAGCTTTTGTGCATTGCCACCATAAATGGAAGTAGGTGCCTATTTCTTGGTGACACTTCCAACAATAAGGTGAGAGTTTATTATTTAGTTTGGTTAATTTAATCGGGGTAATATGCCACCTGTAAAACATTTTCTCTTTGTAGGATGTGGCAATAGTCAATTTATAATTTCTGCTCCAAAGTATTTGCCATTCCTCTTCTTTAATCTCTTTTTTGAGGTCCAGATTCCATTGTTTTACGTTAATTTTTGTGATAATATTGTCCAATTCGTTATAGTTTAAGTAACAGTAGAATTTTTTTATTAATTGTTCCTGGGAATCTGTACAGAGTTTGTCTAACAGGGCATTTTTAATTATTACAGGATTACTTTTATCCTTGTTGGATTTAGTTGTATCTGTAAGTATTCCCACCATTCCGTTTTTTGTCCAAAGTTTTCTAATTCTATTCTTGATCTAATTTCACCATTGGAATTTAATATATCCTTGTACCTTATTATATTGTTTTTTTTCTGGAAGTTAGGATGCACATATGCTTCTAATGGGGCATACCATGTGGGGATTCCTTTGTAAAGTTTAGACTTAATTTTTTTCCAGGTATTTATTAATGATTTCCTAATCAGATGATTAGTAAAATATTTATGGGTCCTCGACTTCTCGTCCCAAAGATAGTAATGCCATCCTGAGTGGAGGTCGTGACCTTCTAAGCTAAGTAATCTGATGTTGGATAAACTCATCCATTCTCTCATCGAAGTTAGGGATGCGGCAATGTAATAGTCTTTCCAAATTGGGAGTGCCAGACCTCAAAATATCTTATACAGGCAAAATATCTTATATGGCTTGGGTTAACTCCTAAATTGTGCTTGGATTGCAAAGTGTGTTTCGATTATGGCTGGCCCCACCCCTTTACATTCCAAAAGTGTCACCTCTTTTCGTTTCTAAGCCCTCCATTCAGTTATCTGTCGCCGTTTTTTTGATTGCTCTTTTAGTTTTTCCTGTTAGGTTGAATCCCAAAGGCAAAATCTCTTATACAACTTGGGTTAACTCCTAGGGGAGTCCTCGGATTGCAAAGGTTGGTTCGATTACGACTGGCCCAACCCCTGTAGAACTCAAAAGTGTCACCACTTTTGGTTTCTGAGCCCTCTGTCCAGAGATAGCTGTTGCCGTTTGTTTTAGTTTTTGCTATTACTAGGAGTCCCAGAGGCAAATTCTCCTACACAGCTTGGGTTAATTCGTAGCGGAGTGCTTGGATCGCAAAGGGCGGTCCGATTACGACTGACCTCACCCCTGTAAAACCCAAAAGTTTCACCACTTTTCGTTTCTGAGCCCTCCGTCCAGAGTTATCTGTCGCCATTCATTTGATTGCTATTTTAGCTTTTCCTGTTTGGTTGAATCCGAAAGGCAGAATCTCTTATACGGTTTGGGTAAACTCATAGGGGACTGCTTGGATGGTGAAGGGTGGTCGGATTATGACTGGAACCACCCCTGTAGGACCCAAAAGTATCACCACATTCCGTTTCTGAGCCCCCCATCCTGAGTTAGCTGTCGCAGTTCGTTTCAGCTTTTTCTGTTACGTGGAGTCCCAGAGGCAAATTCTCCTATACGGGTTGGGTTAATTCCTCGGGGAGAGCTCGGATCGCGAAGGGTGGTCTGATGTCGACTGGCCCCACCCCTGTAGAACCCAAAAGTGTCACCACTTTTCGTTTCTGAGCCCTATATCCACAGTTTGATTGCTGTAGTAGCTTTTCCTGTTACGTTGAATCCCAGAGGCAAAAATCATTTCTCAGCCCTCTGTCCAGAGTTAGCTGTGGCCGTTCGTTTTAGCTTTTCCTGTTGTGCTCGGATTGCAAAGTGTGTTTTGATTACGGCTGGCCCCACCCCTTTACATTCCAAAAGTGTCACCGCTTTTCGTTTCTGAGCCCTCCATTCAGTTATCTGTCGCCGTTTGTTTGATTGAGGTTTTATCTTTTTCTGTTAGGTTGAATCCCAAAGGCAAAATCTCTTATACGGCTTGTGTTTAGTCGATGGGACCCGGAGAAGGCCAACTCTGTGGGACCTAACCGGTCGCTGGGATTCGTGCAGCAGAAGGCAGTCCCAGAGCCAAATTCTACTATACGGCTTGGGTTAATTCCTATGAGAGCCCTCGGGTGGTCCGATTATGACTGGCCCCACCCCTGAGGAAACCAAAAGTGTCACAACTTTTCATTTCTTAGTCCTCCGTCCAGAGTTAGCTGTTGCCGTTCATTTTAGCTTTTCCTGGTAAGTGACGTCCCTGAGGCAAATTCTCCTATACGGCTTGGGTTAACTCCTCGGGGAGCGCTCACATCGCAAAGCGTGGTCTAATTATGACTGGCTGCACCCCTGTAGAATGCAAAGGTATCACTGTTTTACGTTTCTGAGCACTCCTTCCTGAGTTAGCTGTCGCCGTTCGTTTGATTGCTGTAGTAGCTTTTCCTGTTACGTTGAGTCCCAGAGGCAAATCTTTTATACGGCTTGGGTTAACTCCTAGGGGAATGCTCAGATCGCAAAGGGCGGGCCCATTACAACTAGCCTGACCCCTGTAGAACCCAAAAGTGTAACCGCTTTTCGTTTCTGAGCCCTCCATCCACAGTTATCTGTCGCTGTTCGTTTGATTTCTGTTTTAGCTTTTCCTGTTAGGTTGAATCCCAAAGGCAAATTCTCCTATACGGCTTCAGTTTACTCCTCGGGGAGCACTTGGATCGCAAAGGGAGGTCCGATTACGACTGGCCCCAACCCTGTGGAACTCAAAAGTGTCACCACTTTTCGTTTCTGATCCCTCTATCCACAGTTTGATTGCTGTAGTATCTTTTCCTGTTATGTTGAATCCCAGAGGCAAAATCTCTTATACGGCTTTGGTTAACTCTTAGGGGAGCACTTGGATTGCATACGGACGTCTGATTGCGATTGGCCCCACCCCTGTAGAACGCAAATGTGTCAGTGCATTTCATTTCTCAGCCCTCTGTCCAGAGTTAGCTGTCGCCATTCGTTTTAGCTTTTCCTATTAGGTTGAATCCCAAAGGCAAAATATCTTACACGGCTTGGGTAAACTCCTAAATTGTGCTCGGATTGCAAAGTGTGTTTCGATTACGACTGGCCCCACCCCTTTAAATCCCAAAAGTGTCACCGCTTTTCGTTTCTGAGCCCTCCATTCAGTTATCTGTCGCCGTTTGTTTGATTGAGGTTTTAGCTTTTTCTGTTAGGTTGAATCCCAAAGGCAAAATCTCTTATACGGCATGGGTTAACTCTTAGGGGAGCGCTTGGATTGCAAAGGGTGGTCCGATTATGACTGGCTCCCCCTGTTGTAAAAAGCAAAAGTGTCAACGCTTTTTGTTTCTGAGCCCTCTATCCACAGTTATCTGTCGCTGTTCGTTTGATAGCTGTTTTATATTTTCCTGTTAGGTTGAATGCCAAAGGTAGAATCTCTTATACGGCTTGGGTTAACTCCTAGGCATGTGCTCAGATTGCAAAGGGTGGTCGGTTTACAACTGGCCCCACCCCTATAGAAACCAAAAGTGTCAACACATTTAGTTTCTGAGCCCTCCGTCCTGAGTTAGCTGTCGCCGTTCATGTTAGCTTTTCCTGTTACGTGGAGTCCCAGAGACAAGTTCTCCTATACGGCGTGGGTTTACTCCTCGGAGAGCGCTCGATCGCAAAGGGCGGTCTAATTATGACTGGCTGCACCCCTGTAGAACGCAAAGGTGTCACTGCTTTCAGTTCCCAGCCCTCCATCCAGAGTTAGCTGTTGCCGTTCGTTTTAGCTTTTCCTGTTACGTGGAGTCCTAGAGGCAAATTGTCCTATACGGCATGGGTAAACTCCTCGGGGAGTGCTCAGATCACAAAGGGTTGTCTGATGTCGACTGGAATGACCCCTGTAGAACCCTAAAGTGTCACCGCTTTTCATTTCTCAGCTCGCCATCCAGAGTTTTCTGTCACCATTCATTTGATTGCTGTTTTACCCTTTCCTGTTACGTTGAGTCCCAGAGACAAATTCTCCTATACAACTTGTTTGTTTTAGCTTTTCCTGGTACATGGAATCCCAGAGGCAATCCCAACCCTAACACTAACCCAAACCCTAACCCTAACTTTAACCCTAATCCAATCCCAACCCTAACACTAATCCCAACCCTAACCCTAACCCTAACCATATCCCTAATCCTAATCCTAACCATAACCGTATCCCTAACCCTACCCCTAACTTTAACACTAACCCAATCCCAACCCTAATCCTAACCCTAATCCTAACCCTAAACCTAACCCTAACCCTAAGCCTAAACCTAACCCTAACTTGAACCCTAACCCTAACCCAAACCCAATCCCAACCCTAACACTAACCCACACCCTAACCCTAACTTTAACCCTAATCCCAACCCAACCCAACCGTAAACCTAACCCTAACCCTAAATATAACCCTAATCCCAATCCCAATCAAAATCCCAATCCCAACCCTAACCCTAACCCTAACCATAACCATAACCATCTCCCTATCCCTAACCATAACCATAATCCTAACCCTAACCGTATCCCTAACCCTATCCCTAACCCTAACCCTAACTTTTACCCTAACCCAATCCCAACCCTAACCCTAACCCAATCCCAACCCTAACCCTAAACCTAAACCTATCTTTAACCCTAATCCAATCCCAAACCTAACCCTAACCCTAATCCCTAATGCTAACCCAAACCCAAACCCTAACCCAAACCCTAATTTTAACCCTAACCATAACCCAACCCCAAACCCAACCGCAACCCTAACCCTAACCCTAACCCTAACCCAAACCGTATCCCTAACCCTAACCCAATCCCAACCCCAATCCTAGCCCTAACCCTAAACGTATCCCTAACCCTAACGGTAACCCTAACTCGACCTTTAATCCTAATCCAATCCCAAACCTAACACTAACACTAACTGTATCCCTATCCCAACCCCAACCATAACTATAACCATAACCATAACCATAACCGTATACCTAACCCTAACCCTAACCCAATCCCAACCTAACCCTAACCCTAACCCTAAATCTAACCCTAATCCCAATCCCAATCAAAATCCCAACCGTAACCGTAACCATAACCATAACCATAACCATAACCATAACCATAACCATCTCCCTATCCCTATTCCTAACCATAACCATAATCCTAACCCTAACCATATCCCTAACCCTAACCCTAACTTTTACCCTAACCCAATCCCAACCCTAACCCTAACCCAACCCTAAACCTAACCCTAACCCTAAACCTAAACCTACCTTTAACCCTAATCCAATCCCAAAGCTAACCCTAATCCCTAATGCTAACCCAAACCCTAACCCAAACCCTAATTTTAACACTAACCCTAACCATAACCCAACCCCAACCGCAACCCTAACCCTAACCCTAACCCTAACCCTAACCCTAACCCTAACCCAAACCCAAACCGTATCCCTAACCCTAACCCAATCCCAACCCCAACCCTAGCCCTAACCCTAAACGTGTCCCTAACCCTAACGGTAACCCTAACCCTAACCCAACACAACCCTAACCCTAAACGTAACCCTAAACCTAACCCTAACCATAACCATAACCCTAACCCGACCTTTAATCCTAATCCAATCCCAAACCTAACACTAACACTAACCGTATCCCTAACCCAATCCCAACCCCAACCGTAACCATAACCATAACCATAACCATAACCATAACCATAACCATAACCGTATACCTAACCCTAACCCTAACCCAATCCCAACCTAACATTAACATTAACCCTAACTCTAACCCTAACTTTAACCCTAATCCAATCCCAAACCTAACCCTAACCCTAAACCTTAACCTAAATCTAATCCTAACCCTAACCGTATCCCTAACCCTAACCCTAATCTTAATCTTAGGTTTAGGGATATGGTTAAGGTTAGAGTTAGGAATTTGGGTTAGGGTTAGGGATACGGTTAGGTTTATGGTTAGGGTTAGAGTTAGGGTTAGGGATACGGTGAGGGTTAGGGCTAGGGTTAGGGATATGGTTATGGTTATGATTAGGGTTAGGGTTACGGTTAGGGCTAGGGCTAGGGTTATGGTTGGCATTGGGTTAGGGATACGGTTAGGTTTAGGTTTAGGGTTAGGGTTCTGTTTGGGATTGGATTAGTGTTAAAGGTAGGGTTAGGGTTAGGGTTAGGGTTAGGATTAGGGTGAGGGTTTGCTTTAAGGTTAGGTTTAGTGTTAGTGTTATTGTTAGTTTTAGTGTTAGTGTTAGGGTTAGGGTTTGGGTTTGGGTTTGGGTTTGGGTTTGGTTTAGGAATAGGATTAGGATTAAGGTTAGGGTTAGGGTTTGGGTTTGGGTTAGTGTTGGATTAGGGTTAAAGTTATGGTTGGGGTTAGGTTTTGGGTTGGGGTTAGGTTTTGGGTTGGGGTTAGGGTTAGGGTTAGGGATAGGGATAGGGATAGGGATACGGTTAGGGTTAGGGTTAGGGTTAGCGTTAGGGTTCTGATTGGGTTAGGGTTAGGGATAAGATTAGGGTTAAAGTTAGGGTTAGGGTTAGGAATTTGGGTTAGGGTTAGGGATACGGTTAGGTTTATGGTTATGGTTATGGTTAGGGTTAGGTTTAGGGCTAGGGCTAGGGTTGGTATTGGGTTAGGGATACGGTTAGGTTTAGGTTTAGGGTTAGGGTTACGGTTCTGTTTGGGATTGGATTAGGGTTAAAGGTAGGGTTAGAGTTAGGGTTAGTGTTAGGGTTGCAATTCCGTTATGGTTAGGGATACGGTTACGGTTAGGGTTAGGATTCGGGTGAGGGTTTGCTTTAAGGTTAGGTTTAGCGTTAGTGTTAGGGTTAGGGTTAGGGTCAGGGTCAGGGTCAGGGTTAGGGTTAGGGTTTTGGATTGGGTTTGGGTTTGGTTTAGAAATAGGATTAGGGTTAAGGTTAGGGTTTGGGTTTGGGTTAATGTTGGATTAGGGTTAAAGTTATGGTTGGGGTTAGGTTTTGGTTTTGGTTTAGGTTTTGGGTTGGGGTTAGGGTTAGGGTTAGGGATAGGGATACGGTTAGGGTTAGGGTTAGGGTTAGGGTTTGGGTTTGGGTTAGGGTTAGGGTTAGGGATACGGTTAGGGTTAGGGTTAGGGATACGGTTTGGGTTAGGGTTAGGTTTGGGATTGGGTTAGGGTTAGGGTTAGGGTTAGCCTTAGCCTTAGCGTTAGCGTTAGCATTAGGGATTAGGGTTAGTGTTATGGTTTGCTTTAAGGTTAGGTTTAGGTTTAGGGTTACGTTTAGGGTTAGGGATACAGTGAGGGTTGGGGTTAGTGTTAGTGTTAGTGTTAGGATTAGGGTTAGTGTTAGGGATATGGTTATGGCTATGGTTATGGTTATGGTTAGGGTTGTGGTTATGGTTAGGGTTATGGTTAGGGTTATGGTTATGGTTAGGGTTAGGGTTAGGGTTAGGGTTAGGGTTAGGGTTATGGTTAGGGTTATGGTTAGGGTTATGGTTAGGGTTATGGTTAGGGTTATGGTTAGGGTTATGGTTAGGGTTATGGTTAGGGTTATGGTTAGGGTTATGGTTAGAGTTGGAATTGGATTAGGGTTAAAGTTAGTGTTATTGTTAGTGTTAGGGGTAGGGGTAGGGGTCGGATTAGTGTTATTGTTAGGGTTAGGGTTAGTTTTAGGGTTAGGGTTAGGGATAGGGATATGGTTAGGGTTAGGGTTAGGGTTAGCGATACGGTTATGGTTAGGGTTAGGTTTGGGATTGGATTGGGGTTAGGGTTAGGGTTAGCCTTAGCGTTAGCGTTAGCATTAGGGATTAGGGTTAGTGTTATGGTTTGCTTTAAGGTTAGGTTTAGGTTTAGGGGTAGGATTAGTGTTATTGTTAGGGTTAGGGTTAGTTTTAGGGTTAGGGTTAGGGTTGGGTTTGGGATTGGGTTAGGGTTAGGGATAAACAGAGTCCTTATTAGGAACTAGAATATTTATTATAATCAAGCATGCCAGAGGAGGCAGGTACAGGCTTAACAAATAACATAGTAAACCAGCCTTTTATACTCCAGGCTGGCTGAGGCAGAAACCAATCCACAACAAGTAACTTTCCCGCTTTATATTGTATCTGGGTATATGCGTCCAATCAGCACCCTGGATAGAGACGCCAATCCGCACGGCTCTAAGCAGCTGGCTGTTGTTAAGCAGACACTTCACTCCTATCCCTTTCGTTGACACATACATAATCTTTTAAATAGGCTGGGCTGCGACAGATCCTTTTGGAGCGCCGTGGCTCTGCGGATGTTTCAACCATGGACTCTTGGGGCGGTACACTCTGTTCAATACCTGGAGCCGGAACGACCTCTGACCTCAGGAATTCGGCTAAGGGTGGTTCCTCGGCACCCCTAGCTGTCCTGACTGATTCCCGGTGGGCAATTCTAGGGGGGTCATGATCCACAGCCACTCGCAGCCTTTCTTCTTTGTTTAAACGTATCTGGTCCAGGTGTCTCTGCCATATGCGGCCGTCACTCAACACAATCTCGAACGAACGGGGCCCTAACTCTCAGCCCACCATTCCTTTTTCCCAACTCTGCCCTCCCCGAGTAAGATCGTGCAAACACAGTGTCACCCACCTCTATCCTCCTGGCCGGAGGCTCCGGCCATGGCACGGCTTGCGAGTGTAAGGGGTACAGTCTGTCCAAGATGACTCTCAGCTTCCGACTCATTAACAACTCGGCCGGGGTCTTACCTGTGGCCATGCAGGGGGTGGAGTGTTGTGCCAACAATAACTCTGTCAATTTCTGTTGCCACGACCCCTGTGGCATTTTCTTTAGGGCATCCTTGACTGAGCGAACTGCCCGTTCCGCCTGACCATTACTGGCAGGATGCCAAGGCGATGCCAACACGTGCCTGATGCCGGCTGATGCTAAAAACAATTCAAAGAGCACCGAAGTGAAATGTGGACCGTTGTCCGAGACTAAAAGGTCCAGGAAACCATGCGGGGCAAACAAGGTACTTAGAGTGTCAATAATTGCCTGGGACTGGGTAGACCTGAGGTGGGCAGCTTCCACCCACTTGGAATGGGCATCCACCACTATCAAGAAGGTCTGCCCCATAAAAGGACCTGCCAAATCTATATGCAGGCGAGCCCAAGGTCCAGCAGGAGGCTCCCATGCCAATGGCTCAGCACGAGGAGGAAAAGGCCGATTCTCTTGGCATAATACGCATTCCAACACCCGCTGCTCCACTTCTCTGTCAATACCTGGCCACCACACATAATCCCGTGCCAGCCCCTTCATGTGCACAATGGCAGGGTGACCCTTATGCAGAAGTGACAAAACCCGGCAGCGCAGACTAGAAGGTACTACCACCCCGCTTCCCCTAAGCAAGGTTCCTTTTTCTATGGAGAATTCACTCCGACAGTGGAAAAATGGGACAAAAACTTCGGTCGGAGCGGAGGCCGACCATCCCCTGAGCACCCATTGCTTAACTTGTGCTAAAACTGTATCACGCCCCTTTCCCTTGCCACATCGGGCGCTGACAAAACCAGGGGCCCCTCAGATAAGGCCATGACAGAGCAAGCTGGTGCTGGGTCAACTAACAAATCGGAAAGAGAACACCTACTGAGCGCATCTGCATGTGCTATATGCCGCCCTGGACGATAAGACAATGTATAGTTATAATTCGCGAGAAACACAATCCAGCGCGACATGCATGGAGACAAAACCACTGGGCTTTGGCGGTTGCCAGCTAAAAAACCCAGCAAAGGTTGGTGATCGGTCACCAATTCAAACGTTCGGCTGTATAAGTAATCATGAAAACGGCGAACTCCCACAATGAGGGCCAAAGCCTCCTTGTCAATATGACCATAGTTCTGTTCCGCCTTCGCCAGGGTGCGCGAAAAAAATGCCAACGGAGCCTTGGCCCCGTTGGGCAACCTGTGACTTAAAACAGCGCCCACCCCATACTGGGAAGCGTCGCAAGTCAACACTAAAGGCAGTGCAGGTGAGTATTGGGTCAAAAGACTGTTTGAGGTAAGTATTTCCTTAACTGATACAAAAGCTACCTCCTCTATTTCGCCCCAATGCCAAATAGTCCGTTTATCTAACAGCCTGTGTAGAGGTTCCGCTACCGATGCCTTGTGCGGAATAAAAACCGCGTAAAAATTTAAAAGACCTAAAAAGGCTTGGAGCTCAGCCTTTGACTGCGGTCTAGGGGCATCCCTAATTGCCCACGTCTTCTCCGGGGTAGGATGGATTCCTTCCCCATCCACAGTGAACCCCAGAAACTCCACTCTAGGAACCCCAATCACACATTTCTTTGCCTTCAGTTTCAACCCCGCATTCCGGAATTTCGCCAAGACTTTCCTGACTCTTACTAATAATTCCTCCTCGGAACTCCTAGACACCAGAACGTCATCGAAATAGGGCACCGTTCCATCAAGCCCTTACAACAATCTTTCCATGAGACCCTGGAAAATCCCTGGGGCAATTGACACCCCGAATTGCAAGCGATGAAACTTAAACACCCTCCTGTGGGTAATGATAGACTGCGCCTCCGCCGTCAGGGGGTCGACTGGGAGCTGCTGATAAGCTTGAGAGAGATCAAGCTTAGCGAATACCCGACCATTTCCCAGGGTATGCAGTAATTCCTGCACCACAGGCAGCGGGTACGAATGGTGGGCCAAAGCTTTATTCATGGAACACTTATAGTCCCCACACAATCGGATTCCCCCATCCCCTTTAAAAGCAATGACCACTGGGGTTTCCCAAGTCGCCTGATCCACCGGCTCCAAAACTCCTTGGGTGATCAGTCTGTCCAGCTCTGCATCCACCTTTGGTCGGAGGGGAATTGGGACTCGGCGGGCCTTTAAACACACCGCCGGAACTTGGGGATCCAAACTAAATGAAATTGGGGTTCCCGTGTAACAACCCAAGTTATTATCAAATAACGTAGGAAATTACTTGGCCAATTGATCAAACCCCGAATTTCCCCTTACAGCATTCACCCCAGTGACAGAGAGACCCAAAGATTTGAACCAATCTAGTCCCAATAAGTTTGAAAAGGGTCCATTCACCACAATCAGTGGCAATCTACCCACAAAAGTCTTGAAGTGGACTGCAAACCGTCCTTCTCCCAGGACCGGAATCGGGGCTCCTTAGTAGTCCCTCAAGTTCAGGTTACAAGGCTGTAGGCGATTTTTATTTATATGAGGAAAACAATGTTTCAGAGTGGCCCACGAGACTAAAGAATGAGCCGAGCCGGTGTCCACTTGCAGAGAGCACAGCACCCTTCCTAGGCAAACCTCCACTGAAATTTTCTCCGATGAGTCTGACTTCTCCCGAACATACGTGGTTGCCGGACGCGGACGACTAAAGATGGCATTGCAATCCTCCCTCCGGGCCGAGAAAGATTTCCATTGCCAGCGGGAATTGAAGTTCTGGAAATCCCTCTGATCTCTAGTCGAAGCTGGCGGAGATCTGCGAAAACGGCAGACCCTGGCAATGTGCCCTCTAGCACCAAAGCGCCGGCATGCCGCTTCCCGAAAGGGACAACTTAGCCTAAAGTGACTTCCCCCGCATCCGCGGCATGGTGACAATGGGGGACGGGGATGGGTAGCGGGCGGGTCACGGCTTCGACTTGCCGCCAGGCGATTGACTTCCTCCTCCTCTCCCCCTTGGACCTCATCCACCTCTGGGGAAACTTTTGGCTTGTCAGGTAAAGTCGGACCCTTCTGAGTGGCATTTACCGTGCTGTCCATGACAGCTAAGGATTGCGTTGACAATTCAAAAGTGCGAGCCTCGCCAACGCCGCCTGAAACGTTAAGTCCTGAATGGCAAGGAGACGGCGCTTGAGGCGGCCGTCTCTCACTCCGAAAACTAGCCTGTCCAGTAAATAGTCATTCAAATTATCGAACTCACAATATAATGCTGCCCGGCGGAGAGCAGCCACAAACTCGTTAATTGATTCACCTTCCGTCTGATTCCTATGATAGAACTTGTAGCGGTGTGCACAACGAGAAGGTGTCGGTGCATAGTGGTCTTGCAACGTGGATAAAAATTCTTGCCATGGGACATCGTGGATTGAGACTGGAGCAAATAAAGATCGAGCTGTCTCAAACATCTCGGTTCCACAGAAACTGAGAAAATAGGATCTTTTCCGATCCCCCGAGATCTCCATATAGCCATTGGAAATCAAAAAACAATCAAAACAAGCCACATAAGAGTCCCAGGTCTCCCCTTGTGGATCAAAAGGGGCAAAAGTTAGCTGTGTAGACATTCTCACTTACTGTCACCTGCTATCAATAGGCTTTCCGTGACATAGGCTCGAATCCTCGTCGCCAGTATAATAAACAGAGGCCTTAGTAGGAACTAAAGTATTTATTATAATCAAGCATGCCATAGGCAGGTACAGGCTTAACAAATAACATAGTAAACCAGCCTTTTATACTCCAGGCTGGCTGAGGCAGAAACCAATCCACAACAAGTAACTTTCCCGCTTTACATTGTATCTGGGTATACGCGTCCAATCAGCACCCTGGATAGAGACGCCAATCCGCACGGCTCTAAGCAGCCGGCTGTTGTTAAGCAGACACTTCAGTTAGGGTTATGGTTAGGGTTAGGGTTAGGGTTGGGATTGGGTTAGGGTTAGGGATAATATTAGGGTTAAAGTTAGGGTTAGGGTTAGGAATTTGGGTTAGGGATAGGGTTAGGGTTAAAGTTGGGATTGGGTTAGGGTTAGGGACAAGATTAGGGTTAAAGTTAGGGTTAGGGTTGGGATTGGATTAGGGTTAAACTTAGGGCTAGGGCTAGGGTTGGGATTAGGTTATGGTTAGGAGTTAGGGTTAGGGTTAGGGTTGGGATTGGGTTACGGTTAGGAGTTAAGGTTAGGGTTAGGGTTACAGTTAGTGCTAGGGCTAGGGTTAGGGTTGGGATTGGGTTAGGGATACGGTTAGGTTTATGTTTAGGGTTAGGGTTAGGTTTGGGATTGGATTAGGATTAAAGGTAGGGTTAGGGTTAGGGTTAGGGATGCAATTGGGTTAGGGTTCGGTTTCGGGTTAGGGATATGGTTGGGTTAGTGTTACTGTTAGTGATAGTGTTAGGGTTTTGGATTGGGTTTGGGTTTGGGTTGGTTTGGGTTTGGGTTTGGGTTTGGTTTAGGAATAGGAATAGGGTTAGGTTTAGGGTTAGGGTTAGTGTTAGTTTTAGGGTTATTGTTAGGGTTGGGATTGGGTTAGGGTTAGGGTTAGAGTTAGGGTTAGGGAAACGGTTATGGTTAGGGTTAGGGTTAGGGATTAGGGTTAGGGTTAGGGTTAAGGTTTGGGTAAGGGTTAGGGTTAGGGTTAGGGATACGGTTAGTGTTATGGTTATGGTTATGGTTAGGGCTAAAGTTAGGGATTAGGGTTAGGGCTAGGGTTTACTTTAAAGTTAGGGTTAGGTTTAGGGTTAGGTTTAGGGTTAGAGTTGGTGTTAGGGTTAGGGTTAGGGTTAGAGTTAGGGTTACGGATAGGGTTAGGGTTAGGGTTAGATTAGGGTTAAAGTTAGGATTAGGGTTAGCATTAGCATTAGGGATAAGGGTTTGTGTTAGTGTTAGTGTTTGCTTTAAGGTTAGGGTTAGGTTTAGGGTTAGGGATACGGTGAGGGTTAGGGTTAGGGTTAGGGTTACGGATATGGTTATGGTTATGGTTAGGTTTATGGTTAGGGCTAGGGTTGGGATTGGGTTACAGTTAGGGTAAAAGTTAGGAATTAGGGTTAGGGTTAGGGATATGGTTAGGGTAAGGGCTAGGGCTAGGGCTAGGGTTAGGGTTGGGGTTTCCTTTAAGGTTAAGGTTAGGTTTAGTGTTAGGATTAGGTATGGTATTGGATTAGGGTAAATGTTAGGGTTATGTTTAGGGTTTGCTTTAAGGTTAGGTTTAGGTTTAGGGGTAGGTTTAGGGTTAGTGATATGGTGAGGGTTAGGGTTAAGATTAGGGTTAGGGTTAGGGATATGGTTAGGGGTAGGGCTAGGGTTGGGATTGGGTTACGGTTAGGAGTTAGGGTTAGGGTTAGGGTTACGGTTAGTGCTAGGGCTAGGGTTAGGGTTGGGATTGGGTTAGGGATACGGTTAGGTTTATGTTTAGGGTTAGGGTTAGGGTGAGGTTTGGGATACGGTTGGGTTAATGTTACTGTTAGTGTTAGTGTTACGGTTTTGGATTGGGTTTGGGTTGGTTTGGGTTTGGGTTTTGGTTTGGTTTAGGAATAGGATTAGGGTTTGGGTTATGGTTAGGGTTAGGGTTAGGGTTGGGATTGGGTTAGGGTTATGGTTATGGTTAGTGTTAGGGATACGGTTAGTGTTAGTGTTAGTGTTAGGGTTGGGGTTGGGGTTCGGGTTGGGGTTGGGATTGGGTTAGGGTTAGGGAAACGGTTATGGTTAGGGATAGGGTTAGGGTGAAAGTTATGGTTTGGGTACGGGTTAGGGTTAGGGTTATGGTTTGGGTAAGGGTTAGGGTTAGGGATACGGTTAGTGTTATGGTTATGGTTAGGGTTAAATTTAGGGATTAGTGTTAGGGCTAGGGTTTACTTTAAAGTTAGGGTTAGGCTTAGGCTTAGGGTTAGGGTTAGAGTTGGTTTTAGGGTTATGGTTAGGGTTAGGGTTAGGGATTAGGGTTAGGGTAAGGGTTAGGGTTAGGGATACGGTTAGTGTTATGGTTATGGTTATGGTTAGGGCTAAAGTTAGGGATTAGGGTTAGGGCTAGGGTTTACTTTAAAGTTAGGGTTAGGTTTAGGGTTAGGTTTAGGGTTAGAGTTGGTGTTAGGGTTAGGGTTAGGGTTAGAGTTAGGGTTAAGGATAGGGTTAGGGTTAGGGTTAGATTAGGGTTAAAGTTAGGGTTAGGGTTAGCATTAGCATTAGGGATAAGGGTTTGTGTTAGGGTTAGTGTTTGCTTTAAGGTTACGGTTAGGTTTAGGGTTAGGGATACGGTGAGGGTTAGGGTTAGGTTTAGGGTTACGGATATGGTTATGGTTATGGTTAGGTTTATGGTTAGGGCTAGGGCTAGGGTTCGGATTGGGTTACGGTTAGGGTAAAAGTTAGGAATTAGGGTTAGGGTTAGGGATATGGTTAGGGTAAGGGCTAGGGCTAAAGCTAGGGTTAGGGTTGGGGTTTCCTTTAAGGTTAAGGTTAGGTTTAGTGTTAGGATTAGGTATGGGATTGGATTAGGGTAAATGTTAGGGTTATGTTTAGGGTTTGCTTTAAGGTTAGGTTTAGGTTTAGGGGTAGGTTTAGGGTTAGTGATACGGTGAGGGTTAGGGTTAAGATTAGGGTTAGGGTTAGGGATATGGTTAGGGGTAGGGCTAGGGTTGGGATTGGGTTACGGTTAGGAGTTAGGGTTAGGGTTAGGGTTAGGGTTACGGTTAGTGCTAGGGCTAGGGTTAGGGTTGGGATTGGGTTAGGGATACAGTTAGGTTTATGTTTAGGGTTAGGGTTAGGGTGAGGTTTGGGATACGGTTGGGTTAATGTTACTGTTAGTGTTAGTGTTAGTGTTACGGTTTTGGATTGGGTTTGGGTTGGTTTGGGTTTGGGTTTTGGTTTGGTTTAGGAATAGGATTAGGGTTTGGGTTATGGTTATGGTTATGGTTATGGTTATGGTTAGGGTTAGGGTTGGGATTGGGTTAGGGTTAGGGTTAGGGTTAGGGTTATGGTTAGTGTTAGGGATACGGTTAGTGTTAGTGTTAGGGTTGGGGTTGGGATTGGGTTAGGGTTAGGGAAACGGTTATGGTTAGGGATAGGGTTAGGGTGAAAGTTATGGTTTGGGTACAGGTTAGGGTTAGGGTTATGGTTTGGGTAAGGGTTAGGGTTAGGGTTAGGGATATGGTTAGTGTTATGGTTATGGTTAGGGTTAAATTTAGGGATTAGTGTTAGGGCTAGGGTTTACTTTAAAGTTAGGGTTAGGCTTAGGGTTAGGGTTAGGGTTAGAGTTGGTTTTAGGGTTACGGTTAGGGTTAAGGTTAGATTAGGGTTAAAGTTAGGGTTAGGGTTAGCATTAGCATTAGGGATAAGGGTTTGTGTTAGTGTTAGTGTTTGCTTTAAGGTTAGGGTTAGGTTTAGGGTTAGGGATACGGTGAGGGTTAGGGTTAGGGTTAGGGTTACAGATATGGTTATGGTTATGGTTAGGTTTATGGTTAGGGCTAGGGTTGGGATTGGGTTACGGTTAGGGTAAAAGTTAGGAATTAGGGTTAGGGTTAGGGATATGGTTAGGGTAAGGGCTAGGGCTATGGCTAGGGTTAGGGTTGGGGTTTCCTTTAAGGTTAAGGTTAGGTTTAGTGTTAGGATTAGGTATGGGATTGGATTAGGGTAAATGTTAGGGTTATGTTTAGGGTTTGCTTTAAGGTTAGGTTTATGTTTAGGGGTAGGTTTAGGGTTAGTGATACGGTGAGGGTTAGGGTTAAGATTAGGGTTAGGGTTAGGGATATGGTTAGGGGTAGGGGCAGGGGTAGGGCTAGGGCTAGGGTTGGGATTGGGTTACGGTTAGGAGTTAGGGTTAGGGTTAGGGTTACGGTTAGTGCTAGGGCTAGGGTTAGGGTTGGGATTGGGTTAGGGATACGGTTAGGTTAGGGTTAGGGTTAGGATTAGGGTGAGGTTTGGGATACGGTTGGGTTAGTGTTACTGTTAGTGTTAGTGTTAGTGTTATGGTTTTGGATTGGGTTTGGGTTGGTTTGGGTTTGGGTTTTGGTTTGGTTTAGGAATAGGATTAGGGTTTGGGTTAGGGTTAGGGTTGGGATTGGGTTAGGGTTATGGTTATGGTTAGTGTTAGGGATACGGTTAGTGTTAGTGTTAGGGTTGGGATTGGGGTTGGGATTGGGTTAGGGTTAGGGAAACGGTTATGGTTAGGGATAGGGTTAGGGTGAAAGTTATGGTTTGGGTACGGGTTAGGGTTAGGGTTATGGTTTGGGTAAGGGTTAGGGTTAGGGTTAGGGATACGGTTAGTGTTATGGTTAGGGTTAGGGTTAAATTTAGGGAATAGTGTTAGGGCTAGGGTTTACTTTAAAGTTAGGGTTAGGCGTAGGGTTAGGGTTAGGGTTAGGGTTACGGATAGGGTTAGGGTTACGGTTAGGGTTAGGGTTAGATTAGGGTTAAAGTTAGGGTTAGGGTTAGGGTTAGCATTAGCATTAGGGATAAGGGTTTGTGTTAGTGTTAGTGTTTGCTTTAAGGTTAGGGTTAGGGTTAGGGTTAGGGATACGGTGAGGGTTAGGGTTAGGGTTAGGGATATGGTTATGGTTATGGTTAGGTTTATGGTTAGGGTTAGGGCTAGGGTTGGGATTGGGTTACGGTTAGGTATTAGGGTTACGGTTAGGGCTCGGACTCGACCTCGGGCTAGGGTTAGGGCTGGGATTGTGTTAGGGATACAGTTAGGTTTATGTTTAGGGTTAGGGTTAGGTTTGGGATTGGATTAGGGTTAAAGGTAGGGTTAGGGTTAGGGTTATGGTTAATTTTAGGATTGCAACTAGGTTAGGGTTAGGGTAAGGGATACGGTTAGGGTTAGGGTTAGGGTTGGTGTTAGGTTTAGGGTTACGGATAGGGTTAGGGTTAGGGTTACGGTTAGGGTTATGGTTAGATTAGGGTTAAAGTTAGGGTTATGGTTAGCATTAGCATTAGGGATAAGGGTTTGTGTTACTGTTAGTGTTTGCTTTGAGGTTAGGGTTAGGTTTAGGGTTAGGGATACGGTGAGGGTTAGGGTTAGGGTTAGGGATATGGTTATGGTTAGGTTTATGGTTAGGGTTAGGGTTAGGGTTGGGATTGGGTTAGGGTTAGGGTTATGGTTATGGTTAGTGTTAGGGATACGGTTAGTGTTAGTGTTAGTGTTGGGGTTGGGGTTGGGATTGGGTTAGGGTTAGGGAAACGGTTATGGTTAGGGATAGGGTTAGGGTGAAAGTTATGGTTTTGGGTACGGGTTAGGGTTAGGGTTATGGTTTGGGTAAGGGTTAGGGTTAGGGTTAGGGATACGGTTAGGGTTAGGGTTATGGTTATGGTTAAATTTAGGGATTAGTGTTAGGGCTAGGGTTTACTTTAAAGTTAGGGTTAGGCGTAGGGTTAGGGTTAGGGTTAGAGTTGGTTTTAGGGTTAGGGTTAGGGTTACGGATAGGGTTAGGGTTCCGGTTAGGGTTAGGGTTAGATTAGGGTTAAAGTTAGGGTTAGGGTTAGGGTTAGCATTAGGGATAAGGGTTTGTGTTACTGTTAGTGTTTGCTTTGAGGTTAGGGTTAGGTTTAGGGTTAGGGATACGGTTAGGGTTAGGGTTAGGGATATGGTTATGGTTAGGTTTATGGTTAGGGTTAGGGCTAGGTTTAGGGTTAGGGTTAGGGTTAGGGATAGGGTTAGGGTTAGGTATTTAGGTTAGGGTTAGGGCTCGGGCTCGACCTCGGGCTAGGGTTAGGGTTGGGAATGTGTTAGGGATACGGTTAGGTTTATGTTTAGGGTTAGGGTTAGGGTTAGGTTTGGGATTGGATTAGGGTTAAAGGTAGGGTTAGGGTTAGGGTTAATTTTAGGATTGCAACTAGGTTAGGGTTAGGGTTAGGGTAAGGGATACGGTTAGGGTTAATGTTAGGGTTAGTGTTAGTGTTAGGGTTAGTGTTAGGGTTAGGGTTAGGGTTATTGTTAGTGTTAGCGTTAGCGTTAGGGTTAGGGTTAGGGTTACGGTTAGGGTTAAGGTTAGGGTTAGCATTAGGGATTAGGGTTAGTGTTAGTGTTAGGGTTTGCTTTAAGGTTAGGTTTAGATTTATGGTTAGCGTTAGGTTTTGGGTTAGGGTTAGGGTTAGGGATACGGTGAGGGTTAGTGTTAGTGTTAGAGTTAGGGTTAGGGATATGGTTATGGTTAGGGCTAGGGTTGGGATTGGGTTAGGGATACGGTTAGGTTTAGGGTTATGGTTAGGGTTAGGGTTCTGTTTGGGATTTGATTAGGGTTAAAGGTCGGGTTAGGGTAAGGGTTAGTGTTAGGGTTGCAATTCGGTTAGGGTTACGGTTAGGGATACGGTTACAGTTAGGGTTACGATTAGGGTTAGGGTTTGCTTTAAGGTTAGATTTAGGGAAAGGGTTTGGGTTAGTGTTAGTGTTTGTGTTAGGGTTTGGGTTTGGGTTTGGTTTAAAAATAGGATTAGGGTTAAGGTTAGGGTTAGGGTTTGGGTTACGGTTGGATTAGGGTTAAAGTTATAGTTGGGGTTACGGTTTGGGTTAGGCTTAGTGTTAGGGTTAGCGTTAAGGATTAGGGTTAGTGTTAGGGTTAGGTTTAGGAATTTGGGTTAGGGTTAGGGATACGGTTAGGGTTAGGGTTAGGGTTATGGTTAGGGTTAGAGTTAAGGTTAGGGTTAAGGTTAGGGTTAGGTTACGGTTAGGGTTAGGGTTAGGGTTAGGGTTAGGGATACGGTTAGGGTTAGCGTTAGGTTTGGAATTGGATTAGAGTTAGGGTTATGGTTAGGGTTAGGGTTAGCGTTAGCGTTAGCATTAGGGATTAGGGTTATTGTTAGGGTTAGGGTTTGCTTTAAGGTTAGGTTTAGGGTTAGGGTTAGGTTTAGGGTTAGGGATACGGTGAGGGTTAGTGTTAGTTTTAGTGTTACTGTTAGTGTTAGGATTAGGGTTAGGATTAGGGTTAGGGTGAGGGTTAGGGTTAGTGTTAGAGTTGGAATTGGAATTGGATTAGGGTTAAAGTTAGGGTTAGGGTTAGGGTTGGGATTTGGTTAGTGTTAGGGATAAGATTAGGGTTAAAGTTAGGGTTAGGTTTAGGAATTTGGGTTAGGGATAGGGATACGGTTAGGGTTAGGGTTAGGGTTAGAGTTAGGGTTAAGGTTAGGGTTAGGTTTGGGATAGGATTAGTGTTAGGGTTAGCGTTAGCGTTAGCATTAGCATTAGGGTTATATTTAGTGTTAGGGATACGGTGAGGGTTAGGGTTAGGGTTAGGGTTAAGGTTAGGGTTAGCATTAGGGATTAGGGTTAGTGTTAGTGTTAGGGTTTGCTTTAAGGTTAGGTTTAGATTTATGGTTAGGGTTAGGTTTTGGGTTAGGGTTAGGGTTAGGGATACGGTGAGGGTTAGTGTTAGTGTTAGAGTTAGGGTTAGGGATATGGTTATGGTTAGGGCTAGGGTTGGGATTGGGTTAGGGATACGGTTAGGTTTAGGGTTATGGTTAGGGTTAGGGTTCTGTTTGGGATTTGATTAGGGTTAAAGGTCGGGTTAGGGTAAGGGTTAGGGTTAAGGTTAGGGTTAGGGTTTGGGTTACGGTTGGATTAGGGTTAAAGTTATAGTTGTGGTTACGGTTTGGGTTAGGCTTAGTGTTAGGGTTAGGGTTAGCGTTAGGGATTAGGTTTAGTGTTAGGGTTCGGGTTTGCTTTAAGGTTAGGGTTAGGGTTAGGTTGAGGGTTAGGGTTTGCTTTAAGGTTAGGTTTACGTTTAGAGTTAGGGTTAGGGCTAGGGCTAGGGCTGGGGTTGTTATTGGGATTGGGTTAGGGATACGGTTAGGTTTAGGTTTAGGGTTCTGTTTGGGATTGGATTAGGGTTAAAGGTAGGGTTAGTGTTAATGTTAGTGTTAGGATTGCAGTTCGGTTAGGGTTAGGGATACAGATATGGTTAGGGTTAGGGTTAGGGTTAGGGTTAGGGTTATGGATACGGTTAGGGTTAGGGTTAGGGATAAGGTTAGGGTTAGCGTTAGGTTTGGGATTGGATTAGAGTTAGGGTTAGGGTTATCGTTAGCGTTAGCATTAGGGATTAGGGTTATTTTTAGGATTAGGTTTTGCTTAAAGGTTAGGTTTAGGGTTAGGGTTAGGGATACGGTGAGGGTTAGTGTTAGTTTTAGTGTTACTGTTAGTGTTAGGATTAGGGTTAAGGTTAGGGTTAGGGATATGGTTATGGTTATGGTTAGGGTGAGGGTTAGTGTTAGAGTTGGAATTGGATTAGGGTTAAAGTTAGGGTTAGGGTTAGGGTTGGGATTTGGTTAGGGTTAGGGATAAGATTAGGGTTAAAGTTAGGGTTAGGTTTAGGAATTTGGGTTAGGGTTAGGGATACGGTTAGGGTTAGGGTTAGGGTTATGGTTAGGGTTAGAGTTAGGTTTGGGATTGGATTAGAGTTAGGGTTATGGTTAGGGTTAGGGTTATCGTTAGCGTTAGCATTAGGGATTAGGGTTATTGTTAGGGTTAGGGTTTGCTTTAAGGTTACGGTTAGGGTTAGGGTTAGGGTTAGGGTTAGGGATACGGTGAGGGTTAGTGTTAGTTTTAGTGTTACTGTTAGTGTTAGGATTAGGGTTAAGGTTAGGGTTAGGGTTAGGGTGAGGGATACGGTTAGGGTTATGGTTAGGGTTAGAGTTAGGGTTAAGGTTAGGGTTAGGTTTGGGATAGGATTAGTGTTAGGGTTAGCGTTAGCGTTAGCATTAGCATTAGGGTTATATTTAGTGTTAGGGATACGGTGAGGGTTAGGGTTAGGGTTAGGGTTAGGGATGTGGTTATGGTTACGGTTATGGTTATGGTTAGAGTTGGAATTGGATTACGCTTAAAGTTAGTGTTAATGTTAGGGTTAGGGTTAGGCTTAGTGTTAGTGTTACGGTTCGGGTTTGCTTTAAGGTTAGGGTTAGGGTTAGTCTTAGGGTTGGGATTGGGTTAGGTTTAAGGATACAGATAGGGTTAGGTTTACCGTTAGGGTTAGGTTTGGGATTGGGTTAGTGTTAGGGATACGGTTAGGGTTATGGTTAGCATTAGTGTTAGGGTTGGTATTGGGTTAGGGTTAGGGATAAGATTAGGGTTAAGGTTAGGGTTACGGTTGGGATTGGATTAGGGTTAAAGTAAGGAATAGGGTTAGTGTTAGGTTGGAATTGGGTTAGGGATACGATTACTGTTATGGTTATGGTTATGGTTAAAGTTAGGGTTTGGGTTAGGGTTTGGGTTAGGGTTTGGGTTAGCGTTAGGCGTTAGGCATTAGCGTTAGGGTTAGCATTAGGGTTAGGTTTAGGGTTAGGGTTTGTGTTAGGGTTAGGGTTAGGGATACAGTTAGTGTTATGGTTATGGTTATGGTTAGGGTTAAAGTTAGGGTTTGGGTTAGCGTTAGGCATTAGGGTTATGGTTAGGGTTAGCGTCAGTGTTAGGTTTAGGGTTAGGGTTTGGGTTAGGGTTAGGGTTAGGAATTTGGGTTAGGGTTTGGGAAACGGTTAGGGTTAAGGTTAGGGTTAGGGTTGGGATTGGATTAGGGTTATACTTAGGGCTAGGGTTAGGGTTGGCATTGGGTTACGGTTAGGAGTTAGGGTTAGGGTTAGGGTTAGGGTGAGTGCTAGGGCTAGGGTTAGGGTTGGGATTATGTTAGGGATACGGTTAGGTTTATGTTTAGGGTTAGGTTAGGGTTAGGGTTAGGGTTAGGGTTAAAGTTAGGGTTAAGGTTAGGGTTAGGGTTGGGATTGGGTTAGGGTTAGGGATAAGATTAGGGTTAAAGTTAGGGTTAGGTTTAGGAATTTGGGTTAGGGTTAGGGATACGGTTAGGGTTAGGGTTCGGGTTAGTGTTAGGGTTGCAATTGGTTTAGGGTTGGGGTTGGGGTTGGGGTTGGGGTTGGGGTTAGGGATAGGGTTAGGGATAGGGATAGGGATAGGCTTAGGGTTATGGTTATTGATAGGGTTAGGGTTAGGGTTAGGGTTAGGGATAAGTATACGGTTATGGTTAGTGTTAGTGTTAGGGTTAGGGATACGGTTAGCGTTAGGGATACGTTTAGGGTTAGGGTTAGGTTTGGGGTTAGGGTTAGGGTTGGAATTGGATTAGGGTTAAAGTTAGTGTTAGTGTTTGTGTTAATGTTAGTGTTAGTGTTAGTGTTACTGTTAGTGTTAGTGTTTGGGTTCGGGTTAGGGTTAGGGTTAGATTTATAGTTGGGATTGGGTTAGGGTTAGGGATAAGATTAGGGTTAAAGTTAGGGTTAGGTTTAGGGATTTGGGTTAGGGTTAGGGATACGGTTATGGTTATGGTTATGGTTAGGGTTATGGTTAAGGTTAGGCTTTAGGTTAGGGTTGGATTAGGGTGAAAGTTATGGTTGGGGTTGGATTGGGTTGGGGTTGGGATTGGATTAGGGTTAAAGTTAGGGTTAGGGTTAGGTTGGGATTGGGTTAGGGTTAAGGTTAGGTATACGATTATGGTTATGGTTGTGGTTGGGATTGGGGTTGGGTTAGGGATACGGTTAGGGATACGGTTAGGGTTAGGGTTAGGGATACGGTTAGGGTTAGGCTTAGGGTTGGAATTGGATTATGGTTTAAGTTAGTGTTAGTGTTAGGGTTAGGGTTAGTGTTACGGTTCGGGTTTGCTTTAAGGTTAGCGTTAGGGTTACGGTTAGGGTTAAGGTTAGGGTTAGGGATACGGTTAGGGTTAATGTTAGGGTTAGGGTTGGAATTGGATTAGGGTTAAAGTTAGTGTTAGGGTTAGTGTTACGGTTCGGGTTTGCTTTAAGGTTAGGATTAGGGTTAGTCTTAGGTTTGGGATTGGGTTAGGTTAGGGTTAGGGTTAAGGTTAGGGTTAGGGTTAGGGTTAGGGTTACAGATATGGTTATGGTTAGGTTTATGGTTAGGGTTAGGGCTAGGGTTGGGATTGGGTTACGGTTAGGGTAAAAGTTAGGAATTAGGGTTAGGGTTAGGGATATGGTTAGGGTAAGGGCTAGGGCTATGGCTAGGGTTAGGGTTGGGGTTTCCTTTAAGGTTAAGGTTAGGTTTAGTGTTAGGATTAGGTATGGGATTGGATTAGGGTAAATGTTAGGGTTATGTTTAGGGTTTGCTTTAAGGTTAGGTTTAGGTTTAGGGGTAGGTTTAGGCTTAGTGATACGGTGAGGGTTAGGGTTAAGATTAGGGTTAGGGTTAGGGATATGGTTAGGGGTAGGGGCAGGGGTAGGGCTAGGGTTGGGATTGGGTTACGGTTAGGAGTTAGGGTTAGGGTTAGGGTTAGGGTTAGGGTTGGGATTGGGTTAGGGTTATGGTTATGGTTAGTGTTAGGGATACGGTTAGTGTTAGTGTTAGGGTTGGGGTTGGGGTTGGGGTTGGGGTTGGGATTGGGTTAGGGTTAGGGAAACGGTTAGGGTTAGGGATAGGGTTAGGGTGAAAGTTATGGTTTGGGTACGGGTTAGGGTTAGGGTTATGGTTTGGGTAAGGGTTAGGGTTAGGGTTAGGGATACGGTTAGTGTTATGGTTATGGTTATGGTTATGGTTAAATTTAGGGATTAGTGTTAGGGCTAGGGTTTACTTTAAAGTTAGGGTTAGGCGTAGGGTTAGGGTTAGAGTTGGTTTTAGGGTTAGGGTTAGGGTTAGGGTTACGGATAGGGTTAGGGTTACGGTTAGGGTTAGGGTTAGATTAGGGTTAAAGTTAGGGTTAGGGTTAGGGTTAGCATTAGCATTAGGGATAAGGGTTTGTGTTAGTGTTAGTGTTTGCTTTAAGGTTAGGGTTAGGTTTAGGGTTAGGGATACGGTGAGGGTTAGGGTTAGGGATATGGTTATGGTTATGGTTAGGTTTATGGTTAGGGTTAGGGCTAGGGTTGGGATTGGGTTACGGTTAGGTATTAGGGTTAGGGTTAGGGCTCGGGCTCGACCTCGGGCTAGGGTTAGGGCTGGGATTGTGTTAGGGATACGGTTAGGATTATGTTTAGGGTTAGGGTTAGGTTTGGGATTGGATTAGGGTTAAAGGTAGGGTTAGGGTTAGGGTTATGGTTAATTTTAGGATTGCAACTAGGTTAGGGTTAGGGTTAGGGTAAGGGATACGGTTAGGGTTAGGGTTACGGATAGGGTTAGGGTTACGGTTAGGGTTAGGGTTAGATTAGGGTTAAAGTTAGGGTTAGGGTTAGGGTTAGCATTAGCATTAGGGATAAGGGTTTGTGTTACTGTTAGTGTTTGCTTTGAGGTTAGGGTTAGGTTTAGGGTTAGGGATACGGTGAGGGTTAGGGTTAGGGTTAGGGATTTGGTTATGGTTAGGTTTATGGTTAGCGTTAGGGTTAGGGTTAGGGTTGGGATTGGGTTAGGGTTATGGTTATGGTTAGTGTTAGGGATACGGTTAGTGTTAGTGTTAGGGTTGGGGTTGGGGTTGGGATTGGCTTAGGGTTAGGGAAACGGTTATGGTTAGGGATAGGGTTAGTGTTAGAGTTAGGGTTAGGGATATGGTTATGGTTAGGGCTAGGGTTGGGATTGGGTTAGGGATATGGTTAGGTTTAGGGTTAGGATTAGGGTTAGGGTTCTGTTTCGGATTTGATTAGGGTTAAAGGTCGGCTTAGGGTAAGGGTTAGTGTTAGGGTTGCAATTCGGTTAGGGTTACGGTTAGGGATACGGTTACAGTTAGGGTTACGATTAGGGTTAGGGTTTGCTTTAAGGTTAGATTTAGGGAAAGGGTTTGGGTTAGTGTTAGTGTTTGTGTTAGGGTTAGGGTTTGGGTTTGGGTTTGGTTTAAAAATAGGATTAGGGTTAAGGTTAGGGTTAGGGTTTGGGTTACGGTTGGATTAGGGTTAAAGTTATAGTTGGGGTTACGGTTTGGGTTAGGCTTAGTGTTAGGGTTAGGGTTAGCGTTAAGGATTAGGGTTAGTGTTAGGGTTCGGGTTTGCTTTAAGGTTAGGGTTAGGGTTAGGTTGAGGGTTAGGGTTTGCTTTAAGGTTAGGTTTACGTTTAGAGTTAGGGTTAGGGCTAGGGCTAGGGCTGGGGTTGTTATTGGGATTGGGTTAGGGATACGGTTAGGTTTAGGTTTAGGGTTCTGTTTGGGATTGGATTAGGGTTAAAGGTAGGGTTAGTGTTAATGTTAGTGTTAGGATTGCAGTTCGGTTAGGGTTAGGGATACAGATATGGTTAGGGTTAGGGTTAGGGTTATGGATACGGTTAGGGTTAGGGTTAGGGATAAGGTTAGGGTTAGTGTTAGGTTTGGGATTGGATTAGAGTTAGGGTTAGGGTTATCGTTAGCGTTAGCATTAGGGATTAGGGTTATTTTTAGGGTTAGGTTTTGCTTTAAGGTTAGGTTTAGGGTTAGGGTTAGGGTTAGGGATACGGTGAGGGTTAGTGTTAGTTTTAGTGTTACTGTTAGTGTTAGGATTAGGGTTAAGGTTAGGGTTAGGGATATGGTTATGGTTATGGTTATGGTTAGGGTGAGGGTTAGGGTGAGGGTTAGTGTTAGAGTTGGAATTGGATTAGGGTTAAAGTTAGGGTTAGGGTTAGGGTTGGGATTTGGTTAGGGTTAGGGATAAGATTAGGGTTAAAGTTAGGGTTAGGTTTAGGAATTTGGGTTAGGGTTAGGGATACGGTTAGGGTTAGGGTTAGGGTTAGGGTTATGGTTAGGGTTAGAGTTAAGGTTAGGGTTAGGTTACGGTTAGGGTTAGGGTTAGGGTTAGGGTTAGGGTTAGGGATACGGTTAGGGTTAGCGTTAGGTTTGGAATTGGATTAGAGTTAGGGTTATGGTTAGGGTTAGGGTTAGCGTTAGCGTTAGCATTAGGGATTAGGGTTATTGTTAGGGTTAGGGTTTGCTTTAAGGTTAGGTTTAGGGTTAGGGTTAGGTTTAGGGTTAGGGATACGGTGAGGGTTAGTGTTAGTTTTAGTGTTACTGTTAGTGTTAGGATTAGGGTTAAGGTTAGGGTTAGGGTGAGGGTTAGGGTTAGTGTTAGAGTTGGAATTGGAATTGGATTAGGGTTAAAGTTAGGGTTAGGGTTAGGGTTGGGATTTGGTTAGTGTTAGGGATAAGATTAGGGTTAAAGTTAGGGTTAGGTTTAGGAATTTGGGTTAGGGATAGGGATACGGTTAGGGTTAGGGTTAGGGTTAGGGTTAGAGTTAGGGTTAAGGTTAGGGTTAGGTTTGGGATAGGATTAGTGTTAGGGTTAGGGTTAGCGTTAGCATTAGCATTAGGGTTATATTTAGTGTTAGGGATACGGTGAGGGTTAGGGTTAGGGTTAGGGTTAGGGATGTGGTTATGGTTACGGTTATGGTTATGGTTAGAGTTGGAATTGGATTACGCTTAAAGTTAGTGTTAATGTTAGGTTTAGGGTTAGGGTTAGGCTTAGGGTTAGTGTTACGGTTCGGGTTTGCTTTAAGGTTAGGGTTAGGGTTAGTCTTAGGTTTGGGATTGGGTTCGGTTTAAGGATACAGATAGGGTTAGGTTTACCGTTAGGGTTAGGTTTGGGATTGGGTTAGTGTTAGGGATACGGTTAGGGTTATGGTTAGCATTAGTGTTAGGGTTGGTATTGGGTTAGGGTTAGGGATAAGATTAGGGTTAAGGTTAGGGTTAGGGTTGGGATAGGTTTAGGGTTAAAGTAAGGGATAGGGTTAGTGTTAGGTTGGAATTGGGTTAGGGATACGGTTACTGTTATGGTTATGGTTAGGGTTAGGGTTAAAGTTAGGGTTTGGGTTAGGGTTTGGGTTAGCGTTAGGCATTAGCGTTAGGGTTAGCGTTAGGGTTAGGTTTAGGGTTAGGGTTTGTGTTAGGGTTAGGGTTAGGGATACAGTTAGTGTTATGGTTATGGTTATGGTTAGGGTTAAAGTTAGGGTTAGGGTTAGCGTTAGGCATTAGGGTTATGGTTAGGGTTAGCGTCAGTGTTAGGTTTAGGGTTAGGGTTTGGGTTAGAGTTAGGGTTAGGAATTTGGGTTAGGGTTTGGGAAACGGTTAGGGTTAAGGTTAGGGTTAGGTTTGGGATTGAATTAGGGTTAAACTTAGGGCTAGGGTTAGGGTTGGCATTGGGTTACGGTTAGGAGTTAGCGTTAGGGTTAGGGTTAGGGTTAGGGTGAGTGCTAGGGCTAGGGTTAGGGTTGGGATTATGTTAGGGATACGGTTAGGTTTATGTTTAGGGTTAGGGTTAGGTTAGGGTTAGGGTTAGGGTTAAAGTTAGGGTTAGGGTTAGTGTTAGGGTTGGGATTTGGTTAGGGTTAGGGATAAGATTAGGGTTAAAGTTAGGGTTAGGTTTAGGAATTTGTGTTAGGGTTAGGGATACGGTTAGGGTTAGGGTTCGGGTTAGTGTTAGGGTTGCAATTGGTTTAGGGTTGGGGTTGGGGTTGGGGTTGGGGTTGGGTTTGGGTTTGGGGTTGGGGTTGGGGTTGGGGTTAGTGATAGTGTTAGGGATAGGGATAGGGATAGGCTTAGGGTTATGGTTAGTGATAGGGTTAGGGTTAGGGATAGGGATACGGTTATGGTTAGGGTTAGTGTTAGGGTTAGGGATACGGTTAGCGTTAGGGATACGTTTAGGGTTAGGGTTAGGTTTGGGGTTAGGGTTAGGGTTGGAATTGGATTAGGGTTAAAGTTAGTGTTAGTGTTTGTGTTAATGTTAGTGTTAGTGTTAGTGTTACTGTTAGTGTTTGGGTTCGGGTTAGGGTTAGGGTTAGGGTTAGATTTATAGTTGGGATTGGGTTAGGGTTAGGGATAAGATTAGGGTTTAAGTTAGGGTTAGGTTTAGGGATTTGGGTTAGGGTTAGGGATACGGTTATGGTTATGGTTAGGGTTATGGTTAAGGTTAGGCTTTAGGTTAGGGTTGGATTCGGGTGAAAGTTATGCTTGGGGTTAGGGTTGGGTTGGGGTTGGGATTGGATTAGGGTTAAAGTTAGGGCTAGGGTTAGGGTTAGGTTGGGATTGGGTTAGGGTTAAGGTTAGGTATACGATTATGGTTATGGTTGTGGTTGGGGTTGGGGTTGGGTTAGGGATACGGTTAGGGATACGGTTAGGGTTAGGGTTAGGGATACGGTTAGGGTTAGGGTTAGGTTTGGGATTGGATTAGGGTTAAAGGTAGGGTTAGCGTTAGGTTTAGGTGTAAGTGTTAGGGTTGGGATTGGGTTAGGGTTAGGGTTAGTTTTAGGGATACGGTTAGGGTTAGTGTTAGGGTTGTGGTTGGGATTGGGTTAGGGTTATGGAAACGGTTACGGTTAGGGTTAGGGTTAGTGTTAGGGATACGGTTAGGGTTAAGGTTAGGTTTGGGATTGGATTAGGGTTAAAGGTAGGGTTAGCGTTAGGTTTAGGTGTTAGGGTTAGGGTTAGGATTGGGATTGGGTTATGGTTATGGTTATGGTTATGGTTATTGTTAGCGTTAGTGTTAGGGTTGTGGTTGGGATTGGGTTAGGGTTAGGGAAACGGTTATGGTTATGGTTAGGGTTATGGTTAGGCTTAGGGTTAGGGTTAGGGTTGTAATTGGGTTAGGGTTAGGGTTAGGGATAGGGTTAGGGTTAGGGTTAAGGTTAGGGATACGGTTAGGGTTAGGGTTAGGGCTAGGGTTGGGATTGGGTTACAGTTAGGAGTTAGGGTTCGGGTTCGGGTTCGGGTTTGGGTTAGGGTTAGGGAAACGGTTATGGTTATGGTTATGGTTAGGGTTATGGTTAGTGTTAATGTTAGGGTTAGGGTGAAAGTTATGGTTTGGGTAAGGGTTAGGGTTAGGGTTAAGGTTTGGGTAAGGGTTATGGTTATGGTTAGGGTTAGGGTTAGAGATATGGATAGGGTTAGGGATAGGGATAGGCTTAGGGTTAGGGTTATGGTTAGGGTTATTGAAAGGGTTAGTGTTAGGGATAGGGATAGGGATACGTTTACGGTTAGGGTTAGTGTTAGGGTTAGGGATACATTTAGGGTTAGGGTTAGGGTTAGGGATACGGTTAGGGTTAGGTTTGGGGTTAGGGTTGGAATTGGATTAGGGTTAAAGTTAGTGTTAGTGTTACTGTTACTGTTACTGTTAGTGTTCGGCTTAGGGTTAGGGTTAGAGTAATAGTTGGGATTGGGTTAGGGTTAGGGATAAGATTAGGGTTAAAGTTAGGGTTAGGTTTAGGGATTTGGGTTAGGGTTAGGGTTAGGGTTGGGGTTGGGATTGGGATTGGGTTAGGTTTAAGGATACAGTTAGGGTTAGGTTTAACGTTAGGGTTAGGGTTAGGTTTGGGATTGGGTTAGGGTTAAAGGTAGAGTTAGCGTTATGTTTAGGTGTTACGGTTATGGTTGGGGTTGGGATTGGGTTAGGATTAGGGAAATGGTTATGTTTATGGTTATGGTTAGGGTTATGGCTAGGGTTAGGGTTAAAGTTATGGTTTGGGTAAGGGTTAGGGTTAGGGTTAGGGTTAGGGTGAGTGCTAGGGTTGCAATTGGGTTAGGGTTAGGGTTTGGGTTAGGGATAAGATTAGGGTTAAAGTTAGGGTTAGGTTTAGGAATTTGGGTTAGGGTTAGGGATACGGTTAGGGTTAGGGTTAGGGTTATGGTTAGGGTTAGAGTTAAGGTTAGGGTTAAGGTTAGGGTTAGGTTACGGTTAGGGTTAGGGTTAGGGTTAGGGTTAGGGTTAAGGTTAGGGATACGGTTAGGGTTAGCGTTAGGTTTGGAATTGGATTAGAGTTAGGGTTATGGTTAGGGTTAGGGTTAGCGTTAGCATTAGGGATTAGGGTTATTGTTAGGGTTAGGGTTTGCTTTAAGGTTAGGTTTAGGGTTAGGGTTAGGTTTAGGGTTAGGGATACGGTGAGGGTTAGTGTTAGTTTTAGTGTTACTGTTAGTGTTAGGATTAGGGTTAAGGTTAGGGTTAGGGTTAGGGTGAGGGTTAGGGTTAGTGTTAGAGTTGGAATTGGAATTGGATTAGGGTTAAAGTTAGGGTTAGGGTTAGGGTTAGGGTTGGGATTTGGTTAGTGTTAGGGATAAGATTAGGGTTAAAGTTAGGGTTAGGTTTAGGAATTTGGGTTAGGGATAGGGATACGGTTAGGGTTAGGGTTAGGGTTAGAGTTAGGGTTAAGGTTAGGGTTAGGTTTGGGATAGGATTAGGGTTATATTTAGTGTTAGGGATACGGTGAGGGTTAGGGTTAGGGTTAGGGATGTGGTTATGGTTACGGTTATGGTTATGGTTAGAGTTGGAATTGGATTACGCTTAAAGTTAGTGTTAATGTTAGGTTTAGGGTTAGGGTTAGGCTTAGGGTTAGTGTTACGGTTCGGGTTTTCTTTAAGGTTAGGGTTAGGGTTAGTCTTAGGTTTGGGATTGGGTTAGGTTTAAGGATACAGATAGGGTTAGGTTTACCGTTAGGGTTAGGTTTGGGATTGGGTTAGTGTTAGGGATACGGTTAGGGTTATGGTTAGCATTAGTGTTAGGGTTGGTATTGGGTTAGGGTTAGGGATAAGATTAGGGTTAAGGTTAGGGTTGGGATAGGATTAGGGTTAAAGTAAGGGATAGGGTTAGTGTTAGGTTGGAATTGGGTTAGGGATACGGTTACTGTTATGGTTATGGTTATGGTTAGGGTTAAAGTTAGGGTTTGGGTTAGGGTTTGGGTTAGCGTTAGGCATTAGCGTTAGGGTTAGCGTTAGGTTTAGGTTTAGGGATACAGTTAGTGTTATGGTTATGGTTATGGTTAGGGTTAAAGTTAGGGTTAGGGTTAGGGTTAGGGTTAGGGTTAGGGATACAGTTAGTGTTATGGTTATGGTTATGGTTAGGGTTAAAGTTAGGGTTTGGGTTAGCGTTAGGCATTAGGGTTATGGTTAGGGTTAGCGTCAGTGTTAGGTTTAGGGTTTGGGTTAGGGTTAGGGTTAGGAATTTGGGTTAGGGTTTGGGAAACGGTTAGGGTTAAGGTTAGGGTTAGGGTTGGGATTGGATTAGGGTTAAACTTAGGGCTAGGGTTAGGGTTGGCATTGGGTTACGGTTAGGAGTTAGTGTTAGTGTTAGGGTTAGGGTTAGGGTGAGTGCTAGGGCTAGGGTTAGGGTTGGGATTATGTTAGGGATACGGTTAGGTTTATGTTTAGGGTTAGGGTTAGGTTAGGGTTAGGGTTAGGGTTAAAGTTAGGGTTAGGGTTAGGGTTGGGATTTGGTTAGGGTTAGGGATAAGATTAGGGTTAAAGTTAGGGTTAGGGTTAGGAATTTGGGTTAGGGTTAGGGATACGGTTAGGGTTAGGGTTCGGGTTAGTGTTAGGGTTGCAATTGGTTTAGGGTTCGGGTTCGGGTTGGGTTTGGGGTTGGGGTTGGGGTTAGGGATAGGGTTAGGGATAGGGATAGGGATAGGCTTAGGGTTATGGTTAGTGATAGGGTTAGGGTTAGGGATAGGGATACTGTTATGGTTAGGGTTAGTGTTAGGGTTAGGGATACGGTTAGCGTTAGGGATACGTTTAGGGTTAGGGTTAGGTTTGGGGTTAGGGTTGGAATTGGATTAGGGTTAAAGTTAGTGTTAGTGTTTGTGTTAATGTTAGTGTTAGTGTTAGTGTTACTGTTAGTGTTTGGGTTCGGGTTAGGGTTAGGTTTAGGGTTAGATTTATAGTTGGGATTGGGTTAGGGTTAGGGATAAGATTAGGGTTTAAGTTAGGGTTAGGTTTAGGGATTTGGGTTAGGGTTAGGGATACGGTTATGGTTATGGTTAGGGTTATGGTTAAGGTTAGGCTTTAGGTTAGGGTTGGATTAGGGTGAAAGTTATGGTTGGGGTTAGGGTTGGGTTGGGGTTGGGATTGGATTAGGGTTAAAGTTAGGGCTAGGGTTAGGGTTAGGTTGGGATTGGGTTAGGGTTAAGGTTAGGTATACGATTATGGTTATGGTTGGGGTTGGGGTTGGGGTTGGGTTAGGGATACGGTTAGGGATACGGTTAGGGTTAGGGTTAGGGATACGGTTAGGGTTAGGGTTAGGTTTGGGATTGGATTAGGGTTAAAGGTAGGGTTAGCGTTAGGTTTAGGTGTTAGGGTTAGGGTTGGGATTGGGTTAGGGTTAGGGTTAGTTTTAGGGATACGGTTAGGGTTAGTGTTAGGGTTGTGGTTGGGATTGGGTTAGGGTTATGGAAACGGTTACGGTTAGGGTTAGGGTTAGGGTTAGTGTTAGGGATATGGTTAGGGTTAAGGTTAGGTTTGGGATTGGATTAGGGTTAGGGAAACGGTTATGGTTATGGTTAAGGTTAGGGTTATGGTTAGGCTTAGGGTTAGGGTTAGGGTTAGGGTTGTAATTGGGTTAGGGTTAGGGTTAGGGATAGGGTTAGGGTTAGGGTTAAGGTTAGGGATACGGTTAGGGTTAGGGTTAGGGCTAGGGTTGGGATTGGGTTACAGTTAGGAGTTAGGGTTAGGGTTCGGGTTCGGGTTTGGGTTAGGGTTAGGGAAACGGTTATGGTTATGGTTATGGTTAGGGTTATGGTTAGTGTTAATGTTAGGGTTAGGGTGAAAGTTATGGTTTGGGTAAGGGTTAGGGTTAGGGTTAAGGTTTGGGTAAGGGTTATGGTTATGGTTAGGGTTAGGGTTAGGGTTAGAGATATGGATAGGGTTAGGGATAGGGATAGGCTTAGGGTTAGGGTTATGGTTAGGGTTATTGAAAGGGTTAGTGTTAGGGATAGGGATAGGGATACATTTACGGTTAGGGTTAGTGTTAGGGTTAGGGATACATTTAGGGTTAGGGTTAGGGTTAGGGATACGGTTAGGGTTAGGTTTGGGGTTAGGGTTGGAATTGGATTAGGGTTAAAGTTAGTGTTAGTGTTAGTGTTACTGTTAGTGTTAGTGTTCGGGTTAGGGTTAGGGTTAGGGTTAGAGTAATAGTTGGGATTGGGTTAGGGTTAGGGATAAGATTAGGGTTAAAGTTAGGGTTAGGTTTAGGGATTTGGGTTAGGGTTAGGGTTAGGGTTGGGGTTGGGATTGGGATTGGGTTAGGTTTAAGGATACAGTTAGGGTTAGGTTTAACGTTAGGGTTAGGGTTAGGTTTGGGATTGGGTTAGGGTTAAAGGTAGGGTTAGCGTTATGTTTAGGTGTTAGGGTTATGGTTGGGGTTGGGATTGGGTTAGGATTAGGGAAATGGTTATGTTTATGGTTATGGTTAGGGTTATGGCTAGGGTTAGGGTTAAAGTTATGGTTTGGGTAAGGGTTTGGGTTAGGGTTAGGGTTAGGGTTAGGGTTAGGGTTAGGGTTAGGGTTAGGGTGAGTGCTAGGGTTGCAATTGGGTTAGGGTTAGGGTTTGGGTTAGGGATACGGTTAGGGTTAGGGTTAGGGATAGGGATAGGCATAGGGATAGAGATAGAGATAGGGATACGGATAGGGATAGGGATAGGGATAGGGATAGGGTTAGGGCAAAGGCTAGGGCTAGGGTTGGGATTGGGTTACAGTTAGGAGTTAGGGTTATGGTTAGGGTTCGCGTTAGGGCTAGGGCTAGGGCTAAGGTTAGGGTTGGGATTCGGTTAGGGATACGGTTAGGTTTAGGGTTAGGGTTAGGTTTGGGATTGGATTAGTGTTAGGGTTAGGGTTAGCGTTAGCATTAGCATTAGGGTTATATTTAGTGTTAGGGATACGGTGAGGGTTAGGGTTAGGGTTAGGGTTAGGGATGTGGTTATGGTTACGGTTATGGTTATGGTTAGAGTTGGAATTGGATTACGCTTAAAGTTAGTGTTAATGTTAGGGTTTGGGTTGGGGTTAGGGTTAGGGTTAGTGTCACGGTTCGGGTTTGCTTTAAGGTTAGGGTTAGGGTTAGTCTTAGGGTTGGGATTGGGTTAGGTTTAAGGATACAGATAGGGGTAGGTTTACGGTTAGGGTTAGGTTTGGGATTGGGTGAGTGTTAGGGATACGGTTAGGGTTATGGTTAGCATTAGTGTTAGGGTTGGTATTGGGTTAGGGTTAGGGATAAGATTAGGGTTAAGGTTAGGGTTAGGGTTGGGATTGGATTAGGGTTAAAGTAAGGGATAGGGTTAGTGTTAGGTTGGAATTGGGTTAGGGATACGGTTACTGTTATGGTTATGGTTATGGTTAGGGTTAAAGTTAGGGTTTGGGTTAGGGTTTGGGTTAGCGTTAGGCATTAGCGTTAGGGTTAGCGTTAGGGTTAGGTTTAGGGTTAGGGTTTGTGTTAGGGTTAGGGTTAGGGATACAGTTATGGTTATGGTTATGGTTATGGTTATGGTTAAGGGTAAAGTTAGGGTTTGGGTTAGCGTTAGGCATTAGGGTTATGGTTAGGGTTAGCGTCAGTGTTAGGTTTAGGGTTAGGGTTTGGGTTAGGGTTAGGGTTAGGAATTTGGGTTAGGGTTTGGGAAACGGTTAGGGTTAAGGTTAGGGTTAGGGTTGGGATTGGATTACGGTTAAACTTAGAGCTAGGGTTAGGGTTGGCATTGGGTTACGGTTAGGAGTTAGGGTTAGGGTTAGGGTTAGGGTTAGGGTTAGGGTGAGTGCTAGGGCTAGGGTTAGGGTTGGGATTATGTTAGGGATACGGTTAGGTTTATGTTTAGGGTTAGGGTTAGGTTAGGGTTAGGGTTAGGGTTAAAGTTAGGGTTAGGGTTAGGGTTAGGGTTGGGATTTGGTTAGGGTTAGGGATAAGATTAGGGTTAAAGTTAGGGTTAGGTTTAGGAATTTGGGTTAGGGTTAGGGATACGGTTAGGGTTAGGGTTCGGGTTAGTGTTAGGGTTGCAATTGGTTTAGGGTTGGGGTTGGGGTTGGGGTTGGGGTTAGGGATAGGGTTAGGGATAGGGATAGGCTTAGGGTTATGGTTAGTGATAGGGTTAGGGTTAGGGTTAGGGATAGGGATAGGGATACGGTTATGGTTAGGGTTAGTGTTAGGGTTAGGGATACGGTTAGCGTTAGGGATACGTTTAGGGTTAGGGTTCGGTTTGGGGTTAGGGTTAGGGTTGGAATTGGATTAGGGTTAAAGTTAGTGTTAGTGTTAGTGTTAGTGTTACTGTTACTGTTAATGTTAGTGTTTGGGTTTGGGTTAGGGTTAGGGTTAGATTTATAGTTGGGATTGGTTTAGGGTTAGGGATAAGATTAGGGTTAAAGTTAGGGTTAGGTTTAGGGATTTGGGTTAGGGTTAGGGATACGGTTATGGTTATGGTTAGGGTTATGGTTAAGGTTAGGCTTTAGGTTAGGGTTGGATTAGGGTGAAAGTTATGGTTGGGGTTAGGGTTGGGTTGGGGTTGGGATTGGATTAGGGTTAAAGTTAGGGCTAAGGTTAGGGTTAGGTTGGGATTGGGTTAGGGTTAAGGTTAGGTATACGATTATGGTTATGGTTGTGGTTGTGGTTGGGGTTGGGTTAGGGATACGGTTAGGGATACGGTTAGGGTTAGGGTTAGGGATACGGTTAGGGTTAGGGTTAGGTTTGGGATTGGATTAGGTTTAAAGGTAGGGTTAGCGTTAGGTTTAGGTGTTAGGGTTAGGGTTGGGATTGGGTTAGGGTTAGGGTTAGTTTTAGGGATACGGTTAGGGTTAGTGTTAGGGTTGTGGTTGGGATTGGGTTAGGGTTAGGGTTAGGGTTAGGGAAACGGTTACAGTTATGGTTAGGGTTAGGGTTAGTGTTAGTGTTAGGGATACGGTTAGGGTTAAGGTTAGGTTTGGGATTGGATTAGGGTTAAAGGTAGGGTTAGCGTTTGGTTTAGGTGTTAGGGTTAGGGTTAGGGTTGGGATTGGGTTAGGGTTATGGTTATGGTTATGGTTATGGTTATTGTTAGCGTTAGGGTTAGGGTTAGGGTTGTGGTTGGGATTGGGTTAGGGTTAGGGAAACGGTTATGGTTATGGTTAAGGTTAGGGTTATGGTTAGGGTTAGGGTTAGGGTTAGGGTTGTAATTGGGTTAGGGTTAGGGTTAGGGTTAGGGATAGGGTTAGGGTTAAGGTTAGGGATCCGGTTAGGGTTAGGGTTAGGGCTAGGGTTGGGATTGGGTTACAGTTAGGAGTTAGGGTTAGGGTTCGGGTTCGGGTTCGGGTTCGGGTTTGGGTTAGGGTTAGGGTTAGGGAAACGGTTATGGTTATGGTTATGGTTAGGGTTATGGTTAGTGTTAATGTTAGGGTTAGGGTGAAAGTTATGGTTTGGGTAAGGGTTAGGGTTAAGGTTTGGGTAAGGGTTATGGTTAGGGTTAGGGTTAGGGTTAGAGATATGGATAGGGTTAGGGTTAGGGATACATTTAGGGTTAGGGTTAGGGTTAGGGATACGGTTAGGGTTAGGTTTGGGGTTAGGGTTAGTGTTGGAATTGGATTAGGGTTAAAGTTAGTGTTAGTGTTACTGTTAGTGTTAGTGTTAGTGTTCGGGTTAGGGTTAGGGTTAGGGTTAGGGTTAGAGTAATAGTTGGGATTGGGTTAGGGTTAGGGATATGATTAGGGTTAAAGTTAGGGTTAGGTTTAGGGATTTGGGTTAGGGTTAGGGTTAGGGTTACGGTTAGGCTTTAGGTTAGGGTTGGATTAGGGTGAAAGTTATGGTTGGGGTTAGGTTTGTGTTGGGGTTAGTGTTAGTGTTATGGTTAGCATTAGCGTTAGGTATTAGGGTTAGTGTTACGGTTAGGGTTAGGGTTAGGATTGGGATTGGGATTGGGTTAGGTTTAAGGATACAGTTAGGGTTAGGTTTAACGTTAGGGTTAGGGTTAGGTTTGGGATTGGGTTAGGGTTAAAGGTAGGGTTAGCGTTATGTTTAGGTGTTAGGGTTATGGTTGGGGTTGGGATTGGGTTAGGATTAGGGAAATGGTTATGTTTATGGTTAGGGTTAGGGTTATGGCCAGGGTTAGGGTTAAAGTTATGGTTTGGGTAAGGGTTAGGGTTAGGGTTAGGGTGAGTGCTAGGGTTGCAATTGGGTTAGGGTTAGGGTTTGGGTTAGGGATACGGTTAGGGTTAGGGATAGGGATAGGGATAGAGATAGGGATACGGATAGGGATAGGGATAGGGTTAGGGTTAGGGTTAGGGCAAAGGCTAGGGCTAGGGTTGGGATTGGGTTACAGTTAGGAGTTAGGGTTATGGTTAGGGTTCGCGTTAGGGCTAGGGCTAGGGCTAAGGTTAGGGTTGGGATTCGGTTAGGGATACGGTTAGGTTTAGGGTTAGGGTTAGGTTTGGGATTGGATTAGGGTTAAAGGTAGGGTAAGGGTTAGGGTTAGGGTTAGTGTTAGGGTTGCAATTGGTTTAGGGTTCGGGTTCGGGTTAGGGATACGGTTAGTGTAAGTGTGTTAGTGTTAGGGTTTTGGATTGGGTTTGGGTTTGCGTTTCGGTTTGGGTTTGGGTTTGGGTTTGGTTTAGGAATATGATTAGGGTTAGGGTTAGGGTTTGGCTTTGGCTTGGGTTTGGGTTAGGGTTGGATTAGGCTTAAAGTTATGGTTGGGGTTAGGTTTTGGGTTGGGGTTATGGTTATGGTTAGGGATAGGGATAGGGATAGGGATAAGGATAGGCTTAGGGTTAGGGTTAGTGATAGGGTTAGGGATAGGGATACGGTTACGGTTAGTGTTAGTGTTAGGGTTAGGGATACGGTTAGGGTTAGGGTTAGTGTTAGTGTTAGGGTTAGCATTATGGATTAGGGTTTGTGTTAGTGTTAGTGTTTGCTTTAAGGTTAGGGTTAGGTTTAGGTTTAGGGTTAGGCTTAGGCTTGGAATTGGATTATGGTTAAAGTTAGTGTTAGTGTTAGGGTTAGTGTTACGGTTCGGGTTTGCTTTAAGGTTAGGGTTAGGGTTAGTCTTAGGTTTGGTATTGGGTTAGGTTTAAGGATACAGATAGGGTTAGGTTTACCGTTAGGGTTAGGTTTGGGATTGGGTAAGTGTTAGGGATACGGTTAGGGTTAGGGTTAGCATTAGTGTTAGGGTTGGGATTGGGTTAGGGTTAGGGATAAGATTAGGGATAAAGTTACGGTTAGGGTTAGGAATTTGGGTTAGGTATAGGGGTACGGTTAGAGTTAAGGTTAGGGTTATGGTTGGGATTGGATTAAGGTTAAAGTTAGGGATAGGGTTAGGGTTAGGGTTAGGGTTAGCATTAGGGATTAGGGTTTGTGTTAGTGTTAGTGTTTGCTTTAAGGTTAGGGTTAGGGTTAGGTTTAGGTTTAGGCTTAGGCTTAGGCTTAGGCTTAGGCTTAGGGTTGGAATTGGATTATGGTTTAAGTTAGGGTTAGGGTTAGGGTTAGGGTTAAGGTTAGGGTTAGGGTTAGGGATACGGTTAGGGTTAATGTTAGGGTTAGGGTTGGAATTGGATTAGGGTTAAAGTTAGTGTTAGGGTTAGTGTTACGGTTCGGGTTTGCTTTAAGGTTAGGATTAGGGTTAGTCTTAGGTTTGGGATTGGGTTAGGTTAGGGTTAGGGTTAAGGTTAGGGTTAGGGTTAGGGTTAGGGTTAGCATTAGGGATTAGCATTAGTGTTACTGTTAGGGTTTGCTTTAAGGTTAGGTTTAGGTTTAGGGTTAGGTTTAGGTTTAGGTTTAGGGTTAGGGATACGGTGAGGGTTAGGGTTAGTGTTAGAGTTAGGGTTAGGGTTAAGGTTAGGGATATGGTTATGATTAGGGCTAGGGCTAGGGTTGGGATTGGGTTATGGATACGGTTAGGTTTAAGTTTAGGTTTAGGGTTAGGGTTCTGTTTGGGATTGGATTAGGGTTAAAGGTAGGGTTAGGGAAAGGGTTAGTGTTAGGGTTGCAATTCGGTTACGGTTAGGGTTAGGGATACAGTTACAGTTAGGGTTAGGGTTAGGGTTTGCTTTAAGGTTAGATTTAGGGTAAGGGTTTGGGTTAGTGTTAGTGTTTGTGTTAGGGTTAGGGTTTGGGTTTGGTTTAAAAATAGGATTAGGGTTAAGGTTAGGCTTATGCTTAGGCTTAGGGTTTGGGTTTGTGTTACGGTTGGATTAGGTTTAAAGTTATAGTTGGGGTTAAGGTTTGGGTTAGGGTTATGGTTATGGTTAGGGTTAGCGTTAGCGTTAGCGTTAGGGATTAGGGTTAGTGTTAGGGTTCGGGTTTGCTTTAAGGTTAGGGTTAGGGTTAGGGTTAGGGATATGGTTATGGTTATGGTTAGGGCTAGGGCTAGGGGCTAGGGCTGGATTGTGATTGTGATTGTGATTGGGTTAGGGATACGGTTAGGTTTAGGTTTATGGTTAGGGTTAGGGATAGGGTTAGGGATAGGGATAGGGATAGGGATAGGGATAGGGATACGGTTACGGTTACAGTTAGGGTTAGGGTTAGGGATACAGTTAGGGTTAGGTTTAGGGTTAGGGTTAGCATTAGGGATTAGGGTTTGTGTTTGTGTTAGTGTTTGCTTTAAGGTTAGGGTTAGGGTTAGGGTTACGGTTACGGTTAGGGTAAGGTTAGGGTTACGGTTATGGTTAGGGTTAGGGTTAGGGTTAGTGATACGGTTAGTGTTAATGTTAGGGTTATTTTTAGTGTTAGTGTTAGGTTTAGGGTTAGGTTTGGGATTGGATTAGGGTTAAAGGTAGGGTTAGCGTTACGTTTAGGTGTTAGGGTTAGGGTTGGGATTGGGTTAGGTTTTGGGTTATGGTTAGTGTTAGGGATACGGTTAGGGTTAGGGTTAGGTTTGGGATTGGATTAGGGTTAAAGGTAGGGTTAGCGTTATGTTTAGGTGTTAGGGTTAGGGTTGGGGTTGGGATTGGGTTAGGGTTAGGGTTAGGGAAATGGTTATGTTTATGGTTATGGTTAGGGTTATGGCTAGGGTTAGGGTTAGGGTTAAAGTTATGGTTTGGGTAAGGGTTAGGGTTAGGGATACAGTTAGTGTTATGGTTATGGTTATGGTTAGGGTTAATGTTAGGGTTTGGGTTAGGGTTTGGGTTAGCGTTAGGCATTAGGGTTAGGGTTAGGTTTAGGGTTAGGGTTTGGGTTAGGGTTAGGGTTATGAATTTGGGTTAGGGTTTGGGATACGGTTAGTGTTAAGGTTAGGGTTAGAGTTTGGATTGGATTAGGGTTAAACTTAGGGCTAGGGTTAGGGTTGGCATTGGGTTATGGTTAGGAGTTAGGGTTAGGGTTAGGGATAGGGATAGGGATAGGGATAGGGATAGGGATAGGGTTAGGGTTAGGGTTAGGGTGAGTGCTAGGGCTAGGGTTAGGGTTGGGATTGTGTTAGGGATACGGTTAGGTTTATGTTTAGGGTTAGGGTTGGGATTGGATTAAGGTTAAAGTTAGGGATAGGGTTAGGGTTAGCATTAGGGATTAGGGTTTGTGTTAGTGTTAGTGTTTGCTTTAAGGTTAGGGTTAGGTTTAGGGTTAGGGTTAGGGTTAGGGTTAGCCTTAGGCTTAGGCTTAGGGTTGGAATTGGATTATGGTTTAAGTTAGGGTTAGGGTTAGGGTTAGGGTTAGGGTTAGGGTTAGGGTTTGGGTTACGGTTAGGGTTAAGGTTAGGGTTAGGGTTATTGATACGGTTAGGGTTAATGTTAGGGTTAGGGTTGGAATTGGATTAGGGTTAAAGTTAGTGTTAGGGTTAGTGTTACGGTTCGGGTTTGCTTTAAGGTTAGGATTAGGGTTAGTCTTAGGTTTGGGATTGGGTTAGGTTAGGGTTAGGGTTAAGGTTAGGGTTAGGGTTAGGGTTAGGGTTAGCATTAGGGATTAGCATTAGTGTTACTGTTAGGGTTTGCTTTAAGGTTAGGTTTAGGGTTAGGTTTAGGTTTAGTGTTAGGGTTAGGGATACGGTTAGGGTTAGGGTTAGTGTTAGTGTTAGGGTTAGCATTATGGATTAGGGTTTGTGTTAGTGTTAGTGTTTGCTTTAAGGTTAGGGTTAGGTTTAGGTTTAGGGTTAGGCTTAGGCTTGGAATTGGATTATGGTTAAAGTTAGTGTTAGTGTTAGGGTTAGTGTTAGTGTTACGGTTCGGGTTTGCTTTAAGGTTAGGGTTAGGGTTAGTCTTAGGTTTGGTATTGGGTTAGGTTTAAGGATACAGATAGGGTTAGGTTTACCGTTAGGGTTAGGTTTGGGATTGGGTAAGTGTTAGGGATACAGTTAGGGTTAGGGTTAGCATTAGTGTTAGGGTTGGGATTGGGTTAGGGTTAGGGATAAGATTAGGGATAAAGTTACGGTTAGGGTTAGGAATTTGGGTTAGGTATAGGGGTACGGTTAGAGTTAAGGTTAGGGTTATGGTTGGGATTGGATTAAGGTTAAAGTTAGGGATAGGGTTAGGGTTAGGGTTAGGGTTAGCATTAGGGATTAGGGTTTGTGTTAGTGTTAGTGTTTGCTTTAAGGTTAGGGTTAGGGTTAGGGTTAGGTTTAGGTTTAGGCTTAGGCTTAGGCTTAGGGTTGGAATTGGATTATGGTTTAAGTTAGGGTTAGGGTTAGGGTTAGGGTTAGGGTTAAGGTTAGGGTTAGGGTTAGGGATACGGTTAGGGTTAATGTTAGGGTTAGGGTTGGAATTGGATTAGGGTTAAAGTTAGTGTTAGGGTTAGTGTTACGGTTCGGGTTTGCTTTAAGGTTAGGATTAGGGTTAGTCTTAGGTTTGGGATTGGGTTAGGTTAGGGTTAGGGTTAGGGTTAAGGTTAGGGTTAGGGTTAGGGTTAGGGTTAGCATTAGGGATTAGCATTAGTGTTACTGTTAGGGTTTGCTTTAAGGTTAGGTTTAGGGTTAGGTTTAGGTTTAGGTTTAGGGTTAGGGATACGGTGAGGGTTAGGGTTAGTGTTAGAGTTAGGGTTAGGGTTAAGGTTAGGGATATGGTTATGATTAGGGCTAGGGCTAGGGTTGGGATTGGGTTATGGATACGGTTAGGTTTAAGTTTAGGTTTAGGGTTAGGGTTCTGTTTGGGATTGGATTAGGGTTAAAGGTAGGGTTAGGGAAAGGGTTAGTGTTAGGGTTGCAATTCGGTTAGGGTTAGGGTTAGGGATACAGTTACAGTTAGGGTTAGGGTTAGGGTTTGCTTTAAGGTTAGATTTAGGGTAAGGGTTTGGGTTAGTGTTAGTGTTTGTGTTAGGGTTAGGGTTTGGGTTTGGTTTAAAAATAGGATTAGGGTTAAGGTTAGGCTTAGGCTTAGGCTTAGGGTTTGGGTTTGTGTTACGGTTGGATTAGGTTTAAAGTTATACTTGGGGTTAAGGTTTGGGTTAGGGTTATGGTTATGGTTAGGGTTAGCGTTAGCGTTAGCGTTAGGGATTAGGGTTAGTGTTAGGGTTCGGGTTTGCTTTAAGGTTAGGGTTAGGGTTAGGGTTAGGGATATGGTTATGGTTATGGTTAGGGCTAGGGCTAGGGGCTAGGGCTGGATTGGGATTGTGATTGTGATTGGGTTAGGGATACGGTTAGGTTTAGGTTTATGGTTAGGGTTAGGGATAGGGTTAGGGATAGGGATAGGGATAGGGATAGGGATACGGTTACGGTTACAGTTAGGGTTAGGGTTAGGGATACAGTTAGGGTTAGGTTTAGGGTTAGGGTTAGCATTAGGGATTAGGGTTTGTGTTTGTGTTAGTGTTTGCTTTAAGGTTAGGGTTAGGGTTAGGGTTACGGTTACGGTTAGGGTAAGGTTAGGGTTACGGTTATGGTTATGGTTAGGGTTAGGGTTAGTGATACGGTTAGTGTTAATGTTAGGGTTATTTTTAGTGTTAGTGTTAGGTTTAGGGTTAGGTTTGGGATTGGATTAGGGTTAAAGGTAGGGTTAGCGTTATGTTTAGGTGTTAGGGTTAGGGTTGGGATTGGGTTAGGGTTTGGGGTATGGTTAGTGTTAGGGATACGGTTAGGGTTAGGGTTAGGGTTAGGTTTGGGATTGGATTAGGGTTAAAGGTAGGGTTAGCGTTATGTTTAGGTGTTAAGGTTAGGGTTGGGGTTGGGATTGGGTTAGGGTTAGGGTTAGGGAAATGGTTATGTTTATGGTTATGGTTAGGGTTATGGCTAGGGTTAGGGTTAGGGTTAAAGTTATGGTTTGGGTAAGGGTTAGGGTTAGGGATACAGTTAGTGTTATGGTTATGGTTATGGTTAGGGTTAATGTTAGGGTTTGGGTTAGGGTTTGGGTTAGCGTTAGGCATTAGGGTTAGGGTTATGAATTTGGGTTAGGGTTTGGGATACGGTTAGTGTTAAGGTTAGGGTTAGAGTTTGGATTGGATTAGGGTTAAACTTAGGGCTAGGGTTAGGGTTGGCATTGGGTTACGGTTAGGAGTTAGGGTTAGGGTTAGGGTTAGGGATAGGGATAGGGATAGGGATAGGGATAGGGTTAGGGTTAGGGTTAGGGTGAGTGCTAGGGCTAGGGTTAGGGTTGGGATTGTGTTAGGGATACGGTTAGGTTTATGTTTAGGGTTAGGGTTGGGATTGGATTAAGGTTAAAGTTAGGGATAGGGTTAGGGTTAGGGTTAGCATTAGGGATTAGGGTTTGTGTTAGTGTTAGTGTTTGCTTTAAGGTTAGGGTTAGGTTTAGGGTTAGGGTTAGGGTTAGGCTTAGCCTTAGGCTTAGGCTTAGGGTTGGAATTGGATTATGGTTTAAGTTAGGGTTAGGGTTAGGGTTAGGGTTAGGGTTAGGGTTAGGGTTTGGGTTACGGTTAGGGTTAAGGTTAGGGTTAGGGTTATTGATACGGTTAGGGTTAATGTTAGGGTTAGGGTTAGGGTTGGAATTGGATTAGGGTTAAAGTTAGTGTTAGGGTTAGTGTTACGGTTCGGGTTTGCTTTAAGGTTAGGATTAGGGTTAGTCTTAGGTTTGGGATTGGGTTAGGTTAGGGTTAGGGTTAGGGTTAAGGTTAGGGTTAGGGTTAGGGTTAGGGTTAGCATTAGGGATTAGCATTAGTGTTACTGTTAGGGTTTGCTTTAAGGTTAGGTTTAGGGTTAGGTTTAGGTTTAGGGTTAGGGTTAGGGATACGGTGAGGGTTAGGGTTAGCGTTAAGGTTAGGGATATGGTTATGGTTAGGGCTAGGGCTAGGGTTGGGATTGGGTTAGGGATACGGTTAGGTTTAAGTTTAGGTTTAGGGCTAGGGTTCTGTTTGGGATTGGATTAGGGTTAAAGGTAGGGTTAGGGAAAGGGTTAGTGTTAGGGTTGCAATTCGGTTAGGGTTAGGGTTAGGGATACGGTTACAGTTAGGGTTAGGGTTAGGGTTAGGGTTTGCTTTAAGGTTAGATTTAGGGTAAGGGTTTGGGTTAGTGTTAGTGTTTGTGTTAGGGTTAGGGTTTGGGTTTGGTTTAAAAATAGGATTAAGGTTAAGGTTAGGCTTATGCTTAGGGTTAGGGTTTGGGTTTGTGTTACGGTTGGATTAGGTTTAAAGTTATAGTTGGGGTTAAGGTTTGGGTTAGGGTTATGGTTAGGGTTAGCGTTAGCGTTAGGGATTAGGGTTAGTGTTACGGTTCGGGTTTGCTTTAATGTTAGGGTTAGGGTTAGGGTTAGGGATATGGTTATGGTTATGGTTAGGGCTAGGGCTAGGGGCTAGGGCTGGATTGGGATTGTGATTGGGATTGGGTTAGGGATACGGTTACGGTTACAGTTAGGGTTAGGGTTAGGGATACAGTTAGGGTTAGGTTTAGGGTTAGGGTTAGCATTAGGGATTAGGGTTTGTGTTTGTGTTAGTGTTTGCTTTAAGGTTAGGGTTAGGGTTAGGGTTAGGGTTACGGTTAGGGTAAGGTTAGGGTTACGGTTATGGTTAGGGTTAGGGTTAGGGTTAGTGATACGGTTAGTGTTAATGTTAGGGTTATTTTTAGTGTTAGTGTTAGGTTTAGGGTTAGGTTTGGGATTGGATTAGGGTTAAAGGTAGGGTTAGCGTTACGTTTAGGTGTTAGGGTTAGGGTTGGGATTGGGTTAGGGTTTGGGTTATGGTTAGTGTTAGGGATACGGTTAGGGTTAGGGTTAGGTTTGGGATTGGATTAGGGTTAAAGGTAGGGTTAGCATTATGTTTAGGTGTTAGGGTTAGGGTTGGGGTTGGGATTGGGTTAGGGTTAGGGTTAGGGTTAGGGAAATGGTTATGTTTATGGTTATGGTTAGGGTTATGGCTAGGGTTAGGGTTAGGGTTAAAGTTATGGTTTGGGTAAGGGTTAGGGTTAGGGATACAGTTAGTGTTATGGTTATGGTTATGGTTAGGGTTATTGTTAGGGTTTGGGTTAGGGTTTGGGTTAGCGTTAGGGTTAGGTTTAGGGTTAGGGTTTGTGTTAGGGTTAGGGTTAGGGTTATGAATTTGGGTTAGGGTTTGGGATACGGTTAGTGTTAAGGTTAGGGTTAGAGTTGGGATTGGATTAGGGTTAAACTTAGGGCTAGGGTTAGGGTTGGCATTGGGTTACGGTTAGGAGTTAGGGTTAGGGTTAGGGTTAGGGATAGGGATAGGGTTAGGGTTAGGGTTAGGGTGAGTGCTAGGGCTAGGGTTAGGGTTGGGATTGTGTTAGGGATACGGTTAGGTTTATGTTTAGGGTTAGGGTTAGGTTTGGGATTGGATTAGGGTTAAATGTATGGTTAGGGTTATGGTTAGGTTTAGTGTTAGGGTTGCAATTGGGTTAGGGTTAAGGTTAGAGATACGGTTAGGGTTAGGGTTAGGGTTAGGGATAGGGATAGGGATAGGGATAGGGTTAGGGTTAGGGTTATGGCTAAGGCTAGGGCTAGGGTTGGGATTGGGTTACAGTTAGGAGTTAGGGTTAGGGTTAGGGTTAGGGTTCACGTTAGGGCTAGGGTTAGGCTTGGGATTCAGTTAGGGATACGGTTAGGTTTATGTTTAGGGTTAGGGTTAGGTTTAGGTTTGGGATATGATTAGGGTTAAAGGTAGGGTTAGGGTTACGGGTTAGGGTTAGTGTTAGGGTTGCAATTGGGTTATGGTTCGGGTTTGGGTTAGGGATACGGTTAGTGTTAGTGTTAGTGTTAGTGTTAGTGTTAGTGTTAGTGTTAGTGTTAGTGTTAGTGTTAGTGTTAGTGTTAGTGTTAGTGTTAGTGCTAGGGTTACGGTTAGGGTTTTGGATTGGGTTTGGGTTTGGGTTTGGGTTTGGTTTAGGAATAGGATTAGGGTTAAGGTTAGGGTTAGGGTTAGGGTTAGGGTTAGGCTTTGGCTTTGGCTTTGGTTTGGGTTAGGGTTGGATTAGTGTTAAAGTTATGGTTGGGGTTAGGTTTTGGGTTGGGGTTATGGTTATGGTTAGGGTTAGGGTTAGGGTTAGGGTTCGGGATAGGGTTAAGGTTAAGGTTAGGTTTAGGGTTAGGTTTAGGGTTAGGGTTAGCGTTAGTGTTATAGTTAGGGTTAGGGATATGGTTATGGTTAGGGCTAGGGCTAGGGTTGGGATTGGGATTGGGATTGGGTTAGGGATACGGTTAGGTTTAGGTTTAGGGTTAGGGTTCTGTTTGGGATTGGATTAGGGTTAAAGTTAGGGTTAGGGTAAGGGTTAGTGTTAGGGTTGCAATTCGGTTAGGGTTAGGGTTAGGGATACGGTTACAGTTAGGGTTAGGGTTTGCTTTAAGATTAGATTTAGGGTAAGGGTTTGGGTTAGTGTTAGTGTTAGTGTTAGGGTTCGGGTTTGCTTTAAGGTTATGGTTAGAGTTAGGGTTAGTCTTAGGTTTGGGATTGGGTTAGGTTTAAGGATACAGATAGGGTTAGGTTTACCGTTAGGGTTAGGGTTAGGTTTGAGATTGGGTAAGTGTTATGGATACGGTTAGGGTTAGGGTTAGCATTAGTGTTAGGGTTGGGATTGGGTTAGGGTTAGGGATAAGATTAGGGATAAAGTTACAGTTAGGGTTAGGAATTTGGGTTAGGTTTAGGGATACGGTTAGGGTTAAGGTTAGGGTTAGGGTTGGGATTGGATTATGGTTAAAGTTTGGGAAAGGGTTAGGGTTAGGTTGCAATTGGGTTAGGGTTAGGGTTCGGGTTAGGGATACGGTGAGGGTTGGGGTTAGTGTTAGAGTTAGGGTTAGGGATATGGTTATGGTTAGGGCTAGGGTTGGGATTGGGATTGGGTTAGGGATACGGTTAGGTTTAGGTTTAGGTTTAGGGTCAGGGTTCTGTTTGGGATTGGATTAGGGTTAAAGTTAGGGTTAGGGTAAGGGTTAGTGTTAGGGTTGCAATTCGGTTAGGGTTAGGGTTAGGGATACGGTTACAGTTAGGGTTAGGGTTTGCTTTAAGATTAGATTTAGGGTAAGGGTTTGGGTTTGGGTTAGTGTTAGTGTTTGTGTTAGGGATAGGGATAGGGATAGGGATACGGTTAGGGTTAGTGATAGGGTTAGGGTTAGGCTTAGGCTTAGGCTTAGGTTTAGGCTTAGGCTTAGGCTTAGGCTTAGGCTTGGAATTGGATTAGGGTTAAAGTTAGTGTTAGTGTTAGTGTTAGGGTTAGGGTTAGTGTTACGGTTCGGGTTTGCTCTAAGGTTAGGGTTAGGGTTAGTCTTAGGTTTGGGATTGGGTTAGGGTTAGGGATAGGGTTAGGGTTAGCATTAGTGTTAGGGTTGGGATTGGGTTAGGGTTAGGGATAAGATTACAGATAAAGTTACGGTTAGGGTTAGGAATTTGGGTTAGGTATAGGGATATGGTTAGGGTTAAGGTTAGGGTTATGGTTGGGATTGGATTAAGGTTAAAGTTAGGGATAGGGTTAGGGTTAGCATTAGGGATTAGGGTTTGTGTTAGTGTTAGTGTTTGCTTTAAGGTTAGGGTTAGGGTTAGGTTTATGGTTAGGCATAGGCTTAAGCTTAGGGTTGGAATTGGATTAGGGTTTAAGTGTTAGTGTTAATGTTAGGGTTAGTGTTATGGTTCGGGTTTGCTTTAAGGTTAGCGTTAGGGTTAGGGTTAGGGTTACGGTTAGGGTTAAGGTTAGGGTTAGGGTTAGGGATAGGGATACGGTTAGGGTTAATGTTAGGGTTAGGGTTAGGGTTAGCATTAGGGATTAGCGTTAGTGTTACTGTTAGGGTTTGCTTTAAGGTTATGTTTAGGTTTAGGGTTAGGTTTAGGTTTAGGTTTAGGATTAGGGATACGGTGAGGGTTAGGGTTAGTGTTAGAGTTAGGGTTAGGGATATGGTTATGGTTAGGGCTAGGGCTAGGGTTGGGATTGCGTTAGGGATACGGTTAGGTTTAGGTTTAGGGTTAGGGTTCTGTTTGGGATTGGATTAGGGTTAAAGGTAGGGTTAGGGTAAGGGTTAGTGTTAGGGTTGCAATTCGGTTAGGGTTAGGGATACGGTTACAGTTAGGGTTAGGGTTAGGGTTTGCTTTAAGGTTAGATTTAGGGTAAGGGTTAGGGTTAGGGTTAGGTATACAGTTATGGTTAGGGTTAGGGTTAGGGTTAGGGTTGGGATCAGGGTTGGGATTGGGATTGGGATTGGGATTGGGTGAGGGATACAGTTAGGGATACGGTTAGGGTTAGGGTTAGGGATATGGATACGGTTAGGGTTAATGTTAGTGTTAGTGTTAGGGCTAGGGTTAGGTTTGGGATTGGATTAGGGTTAAAGGTAGGGTTAGCGTTATGTTTAGGTGTTAGTGTTATGGTTGGGGTTGGGATTGGGTTAGGATTAGGGAAATGGTTATGTTTATGGTTATGGTTAGGGTTAGGGTTATGGCTAGGGTTAGGGTTAAAGTTATGGTTTGGGTTAGGGTTAGGGTTAGGGTTAGGGTTAGGGTTAGGGTGAGTGCTAGGGCTACAATTGGGTTAAATGTATGGTTATGGTTATGGTTACGGTTACTGTTAGGGTTGCAATTGGGTTAGGGTTAGGGTTTGGGTTAGGGATATGGTTAGGGTTAGGGTTAGGGATAGGCATAGGGATAGAGATAGGGATAGGGATAGGGATAGGGATAGGGATAGGGATAGGGATAGGGTTAGGGTTAGGGTTATGGCAAAGGCTAGGGCTAGGGTTGGGATTGGGTTACAGTTAGGAGTTAGGGTTATGGTTATGGTTCGCGTTAGGGCTAGGGCTAGGGCTAAGGTTAGGGTTGGGATTCGGTTAGGGATACGGTTAGGTTTAGGGTTAGGGTTAGGTTTGGGATTGGATTAGGGTTAAAGGTAGGGTAAGGGTTAGGGTTAGGGTTTGTGTTAGGGTTGCAATTGGGTTAGGTTTCGGGTTCGGGTTAGGGATACGGTTAGTGTTAGTGTAAGTGTAAGTGTTAGGGTTTTGGATTGGGTTTGGGTTTGCGTTTCGGTTTGGGTTTGGGTTTGGGTTTGGTTTAGGAATAGGATTAGGATTAGGGTTAGGGTTTGGCTTTGGCTTGGGTTTGGGTTAGGGTTGGATTAGACTTAAAGTTATGGTTGGAGTTAGGTTTTGGGTTGGGGTTATGGTTATGATAGGGATAGGGATAGGCTTAGGTTTAGGGTTTAGTGATAGGGTTAGGGTTAGGGATACGGTTACGGTTAGGGTTAGGGTTAGGGTTAGGGTTAGCATTAGGGATTAGGGTTTGTGTTAGTGTTAGTGTTTGCATTAAGGTTAGGGTTAGGTTTAGGGTTAGGTTTAGGCTTAGGCTTGGAATTGGATTAGGGTTAAAGTTAGTGTTAGTGTTAGGGTTAGGGTTAGTGTTACGGTTCGGGTTTGCTTTAAGGTTATGGTTAGGGTTAGGGTTAGTCTTAGGTTTGGGATTGGGTTAGGTTTAAAAATACAGATAGGGTTAGGTTTACTGTTAGGGTTAGGGTTAGGTTTGGGATTGGGTAAGTGTTATGGATACGGTTAGGGTTAGGGTTAGGGTTAGAATTAGTGTTAGGGTTGGGATTGGGTTAGGGTTAGGGATAAGATTAGGGATAAAGTTACGGTTAGGGTTAGGAATTTGGGTTAGGTTTAGGGATACGGTTAGGGTTATGGTTATAGTTACGGTTACGGTTACGGTTACGGTTAGGGTTAGGGTTAGGGTTAGGGTTAGGGTTAGGGTCGGTGTTGGCATTGGGATTGGGATTGGGTTAGGGATTAGATTAGATTAGATTAGATTTATTGGATTTATATGCCGCCCCTCTCCGCAAACTCGGGGCGGCTCACAACAACAATAAAACAGTACATAATAACAAATCCAATGCCCACCAATCTAATTACAGTTTAAAATTAATAAATTTATAGAACAATCCCGATATATATAAAAACAGACACACAGTCAATCAATCAATGGCAAAACAACATGGGCAAGGGGGGATGTTTAGTTCCCCCATGCCTGACGGCAGAGGTGGGTCTTAAGGAGTTTACGAAAGGCAGGGAGGGTGGGGGCAGTCCTAATCTCAGGGGGGAGCTGGTTCCAGAGGGTCGGGGCCCCCACAGAGAAGGCTCTTCCCCTGGGTCCCGCCAGACGGCATTGTTTGGTCGACGGGACCCGGAGAAGGCCGACTCTGTGGGACCTAACCGGTCGCTGGGATTCGTGCGGCAGGAGGCGGTCCCGAAGATATTCTGGTCCGGTGCCATGAAGGGCTTTATAGGTCATAACCAACACTTTGAATTGTGACCGGAAACTGATCGGCAACCAATGCAGACTGCGGAGTGTTGGAGTGATATGGGCATACTTAGAAACGCCCATAATTGCTCTCGCAGCTGCATTCTGCACGATCTGAAGTTTCCGAACACTTTTCAAAGGTAGCCCCATGTAGAGAGCGTTACAGTAGTCGAGCCTCGAGGTGATGAGGGCATGAGTGACTGTGAGCAATGACTCCCGGTCCAAATAGGGCCGCAACTGTCGCACCAGGCGAACCTGGGCAAACGCCCCCCTCGCCACAGCTGAAAGATGTTTCTCTAATGAGAGCTGTGGATCGAGGAGGACGCCCAAGTTGCGGACCCTCTCTGAGGGGGTCAATAATTCCCCCCCCAGGGTAATGGACGGACAGATAGAATTGTCCTTGGGAGGCAAAACCCACAGCCACTCCGTCTTGTCTGGGTTGAGTTTGAGGGATACGGTTAGGGATACGGTTAGGGTTACGGTTATGGTTAGGGATACGGTTAGGCTTAAAGTTAGGGTTAGTGTTAAGGTTAGGGTTAGATTTGGGATTGGATTAGGGTTAAAGGTAGGGTTAGCGTTACGTTTAGGTGTTAGGGTTAGGGTTAGGATTGGGTTAGGGTTATGGTTATGCTTAGTGTTTGGGATACAGTTTGGGTTAGTGTTAGGGTTAGTGTTAGGGCTAGGGTTAGGGTTAGGTTTGGGATTGGATTAGGGTTAAAGGTAGGGTTAGCATTATGTTTAGTTGTTAGAGTTAGGTTTGGGGTTGGGATTGGGTTAGGATTAGGGAAATGGTTATGTTTATGTTTGTGGTTATGGTTAGGGTTATGGCTAGGGTTAGGGTTACGGTTAAAGTTATGGTTTGGGTAAGGGTTAGGGTTAGGGTTAAGGTTAGGGTTAGGGTTAGGGTTAGGGTTAGGGTGAGTGCTAGGGCTAGGGTTAGGGTTGGGATTGTGTTAGGGTTAAATGTATGGTTAGGGTTATGGTTACAGTTAGTGTTAGGGTTGCAATTGGGTTAGGGTTAGGGTTCGGGTTAGGGATACGGTTAGGGTTGGGGTTAGGGTTAGGGTTAGGGTTTGGGATATGGATAGGGATAGGGATAGGGTTACGGTTATGGTTAGGGTTAGGGCAAAGGCAAGGGCTAGGGTTATGATTGGGTTACAGTTAGGAGTTAGGGTTAGGGTTAGGGTTAGGGTTAGGGTTCGCGTTAGGGCTAGGGCTAGAGTTAGGGTTGGGATTCGGTTAGGGATACGGTTAGGTTTATGTTTAGGGTTAGGGTTAGGGTTAGGTTTGGGATGGGATTAGGGTTAAAGGTAGGGTTAGGGTATGGGTTAGTGTTAGGGTTGCAATTGGGTTATGGTTCGGGTTCGGGTTAGGGATACGGTTATTGTTAGTGTTAGTGTAAGTGTTAGTGTTAGGGTTTTGGATTGGGTTTGGGTTTGCGTTTGGGTTTGGGTTTGGTTTAGGAATAGGATTACGGTTAAGGTTAGGGTTAGGGTTTGGCTTTGTTTTCGGTTTGGGTAAGGGTTGGATTAAGGTTAAAGTTATGGTTGGGGTTAGGTTTTGGGTTGGGGTTATGGTTAGGGTTTGGGTTAGGGATAGGGTTAGGGTTAGGGTTAGGGATAGGGATAGGGTTAGGGTTAGGGTTAGGGATAGGGTTAGGGATATGGTTACGGTTACGGTTAGTGTTAGTGTTAGGGTTAGGGATACGGTTAGGGTTAGGGTTAGCATTAGGGATTAGGGTTTGTGTTAGTGTTTGCTTTAAGGTTAGGGTTAGGTTTAGGGGTAGGGTTAGGGTTAGGGGTAGGATTAGGGGTAGGGGTAGGTGTAGGGTTAGCATTAGGGATTAGGGTTAGGGTTAGTGTTATAGTTAGGGTTAGGGATATGGTTATGGTTATGGTTATGGTTAGGGCTAGTGCTAGGGCTATGGTTGGGATTGGGATTGGGTTTGGGATACGGTTAGGTTTAGGTTTAGGTTTAGGGTTAGGGTTCTGTTTGGGATTGGATTAGGGTTAAAGTTAGGGTTAGGGTAAGTGTTAGTGTTAGGGTTGAAATTCGGTTAGGGTTAGGGTTAGGGATATGGTTACAGTTAGGGTTAGGGTTTGCTTTAAGATTAGATTTAGGGTAAGGGTTTGGGTTAGTGTTAGTGTTTGTGTTAGGGTTAGGGTTTGGGTTTGGGTTTGGTTTAAAAATAGGATTAGGATTAATGTTAGGGTTAGGCTTAGGGTTAGGGTTAGGCTTAGGGTTTGGTTTTGGGTTACGGTTGGATTAGGTTTAAAGTTATAGTTGGGGTTAAGGTTTGGATTAGGTTTAGGGTTAGGGTTAGCGTTAGGGATTAGGGTTAGTGTTAGGGTTCGTGTTTGCTTTAAGGTTAGAGTTATGGTTAGGGTTAGGGTTTGCTTTAAGGTTAGGTTTAGGGTTAGGGTTAGGGATATGGTTAGGGTTAGGGCTAGGGCTACGGCTAGGGCTAGGTCTGGATTGGGTTTGGGATTGGGATTGGGTTAGGGATACGGTTAGGTTTAGGTTTAGGGTTAGGGTTAGGGTTACGGTTAGGGTTAGTTATAGGGTTAGGGTTATGGTTATGGTTAGGGATAGGGATACGGTTACGGTTAGGGTTAGTGTTAGGGTTAGGGACACGGTTAGGGTTAGGGTTAGGGTTAGGGTTAGCATTACGGATTAGGGTTTGTGTTAGTGTTTGCTTTAAGGTTAGGGTTAGGATTAGGGTTAGGGTTAGGGTTAGGGTTAGGGTTAGATTTGGGATTGGATTAGGGTTAAAGGTAGGGTTAGCGTTACGTTTAGTTGTTAGGGTTAGGGTTAGGATTGGGTTAGTGTTAGGGTTATGGTTAGTGTTAGGGATACGGTTAGGGTTAGTGTTAGGGTTAGTGTTAGGGCTATGGTTAGGGTTAGGTTTGGGATTGGATTAGGGTTAAAGGTAGGGTTAGCGTTATGTTTAGGTGTTAGAGTTAGGGTTGGGGTTGGGATTGGGTTAGGATTAGGGAAATGGTTATGTTTATGGTTAGGGTTAGGGTTATGGCTAGGGTTAGGATTAGGGTTAAAGTTATGGTTTGGGTAAGGGTTAGGGTTAGGGTTAGGGTTAGGGTTAGAGTTAGGGTTAGGGTGAGTGCTAGGGCTAGGGCTAGGGTTAGGGTTGGGATTGTGTTAGGGATACGGTTAGGTTTATGTTTAGGGTTAGGGTTAGGTTTGGGATTGGATTAGGGTTAAATGTATGGTTATGGTTATGGTTACGGTTACTGTTAGGGTTGCAATTGGGTTAGGGTTAGGGTTCGGGTTATGGATACGGTTAGGGTTAGGGATAGGGATAGGGATAAGGATAGGGTTAGGGCAAAGGCTAGGGCTAGGGCTGGGATTGAGTTACAGTTAAGGAGTTAGGGTTAGGGTTGGGATTGTGTTAGGGATACGGTTAGGTTTATGTTTAGGGTTAGGGTTAGGGTTGGGATTGGATTAGGGTTAAACTTATGGCTAGGGTTAGGGTTGGCATTGGGTTACGGTTAGGAGTTAGTGTTAGTGTTAGGGTTAGTGTTGCAATTGGGTTATGGTTCGGGTTCGGGTTAGGGATACGTTTAGTGTTAGTGTAAGTGTTATTGTTAGTGTTAGGGTTTTGGATTGGGTTTGGGTTTGCGTTTCGGTTTGGGTTTGCGTTTGGTTTAGGAATAGGATTAGGGTTAAGGTTAGGGTTAGGCTTTGGCTTTGGTTTGGGTTTGGGTTTGGGTTAGGGTTGGATTAGGGTTAAAGTTATGTTGGGGTTAGGTTTTGGGTTGGGGTTATGGTTAGGGTTAGGGATAGGGATATGGTTAGGGATAGGGATAGTGATAGGGTTAGGGTTAGTGATAGGGTTAGGGTTAGGGTTAGTGTTAGGGATAGGGATACGGTTAGGGTTAGGGTTAGGGTTAGGGTTAGGGATACGGTTAGGGTTAGGGTTAGGGTTAGCATTAGGGATTAGGGTTTGTGTTAGTGTTAGTGTTTGCTTTAAGGTTATGGTTAGGTTTAGGGTTAGGGTTAGGGTTAGGGATACGGTTAGGGTTAATGTTAGGGTTAGGATTAGGTTTGGGATTGTATTAGGGTTAAAGGTAGGGTTAGCGTTACGTTTAGGTGTTAGGGTTAGGGATACGGTTAGGGTTAATGTTAGGGTTTGTGTTAGGGTTAGGGTTAGATTTGGGATTGCATTAGGGTTAAAGGTAGGGTTAGCGTTACGTTTAGGTGTTAGGGTTAGGGTTAGGGTTAGGATTGGGTTAGTGTTAGGGTTATGGTTAGTGTTAGGGATACGGTTAGGGTTAGTGTTAGGGTTAGTGTTAGGGCTATGGTTATGGTTAGGTTTGGGATTGGATTAGGGTTAAAGGTAGGGTTAGCGTTATGTTTAGGTGTTAGAGTTAGGGTTGGGGTTGGGATTGGGTTAGGATTAGGGAAATGGTTATGTTTATGGTTATGGTTAGGGTTATGGCTAGGGTTAGGATTAGGGTTAAAGTTATGGTTTGGGTAAGGATTAGGGTTAGGGTTAGGGTTAGGTTTAGGGTTAGGGTTAGGGTTAGGGTGAGTGCTAGGGCTAGGGTTAGGGTTGGGATTGTGTTAGGGATACGGTTAGGTTTATGTTTAGGGTTAGGGTTAGGTTTGGGATTGGATTAGGGTTAAATGTATGGTTATGGTTATGGTTACGGTTAGTGTTAGGGTTGCAATTGGGTTAGGGTTAGGGTTCGGGTTATGGATACGGTTAGGGTTAGGGATAGGGATAGGGATAGGGTTAGGGCAAAGGCTAGGGCTAGGGCTGGGATTGGGTTACAGTTAAGGAGTTAGGGTTAGGGTTAGGGTTAGTGTTCGCGTTAGTGCTAGGGTTAGGGTTAGGGTTGGGATTCGGTTAGGCATACGGTTAGGTTTATGTTTAGGGTTAGGGTTAGGGTTAGGTTTGGGATTGGATTAGGGTTAAAGATAGGGTTAGTGTTAGTGTTAGTGTTAGTGTTGCAATTGGGTTATGGTTCGGGTTCGGGTTAGGGATACGTTTAGTGTTAGTGTAAGTGTTATTGTTAGTGTTAGGGTTTTGGATTGGGTTTGGGTTTGCGTTTCGGTTTGGGTTTGCGTTTGGTTTAGGAATAGGATTAGGGTTAAGGTTAGGGTTAGGCTTTGGCTTTGGTTTGGGTTTGGGTTTGGGTTAGGGTTGGATTAGGGTTAAAGTTATGTTGGGGTTAGGTTTTTGGTTGGGGTTATGGTTAGGGTTAGGGATAGGGATATGGTTAGGGATAGGGATAGTGATAGGGTTAGGGTTAGTGATAGGGTTAGGGTTAGGGTTAGTGTTAGGGATAGGGTTAGGGATACGGTTAGGGTTAGGGTTAGGGTTAGCATTAGGGATTAGGGTTTGTGTTAGTGTTAGTGTTTGCTTTAAGGTTATGGTTAGGTTTAGGGTTAGGGTTAGGGTTAGGGATACGGTTAGGGTTAATGTTAGGGTTAGGGTTAGGGTTAGGTTTGGGATTGTATTAGGGTTAAAGGTAGGGTTAGCGTTACGTTTAGGTGTTAGGGTTAGGGTTAGGGTTAGGATTTGGTTAGGATTAGGGTTATGGTTAGGTTTGGGATTGGATTAGGGTTAAAGGTAGGGTTAGCGTTATGTTTAGTTGTTAGGGTTAGTTTTGGGGTTGGGATTGGGTTAGGGATAGGATTAGGGAAATGGTTATGTTTATGGTTATGGTTATGGTTAGGGTTATGGCTAGGGTTAGGGTTAAATTTATGGTTTGGGTAAGGGTTAGGGTTAGGGTTAGGGATACGGTTAGTGTTATGGTTATGGTTAATGTTAGGGTTTGGGTTAGGGTTTGGGTTAGCATTAGGCATTAGGGTTGGGGTTAGGGTTTGTGTTAGGGTTAGGGTTAGGAATTTGGGTTAGGGTTTGGGATACGGTTAGGGTTAAGGTTAGGATTAGGGTTGGGATTGGATTAGGGTTAAACTTATGGCTAGGGTTAGGGTTGGCATTGGGTTACGGTTAGGAGTTAGGGTTAGTGTTAGTGTTAGTGTTAGGGTTAGGGTTAGGGTTAGGGTTAGGGTTAGGGTGAGTGCTAAGGCTAGGGTTAGGGTTGGGATTGTGTTAGGGATATGGTTAGGTTTATGTTAAGGGTTAGGGTTAGGTTTGGGATTGGATTAGGGTTAAATGTATGGTTAGGGTTATGGTTATGGTTATGGTTAGGGTTAGTGTTAGGGTTGCAATTGGGTTAGGGTTAGGGTTCGGGTTAGGGATACGGTTAGTGTTAGCGTTAGGGTTATGGTTAGGGATAGGGATAGGGATAGGTTTACGGTTATGGTGAGGGTTAGGGTTAGGGTTAGGGTTAGGGCTAAAGCTAGGGCTAGGGTTGGGATTGGGTTACAGTTAGGAGTTAGGGTTAGGGTTAGGGTTCACGTTCGCGTTCGCGTTAGGGCTAGGGACTAGGGTTAGGGTTGGGATTCGGGTAGGGATACGGTTAGGTTTATGGTTAGGGTTAGGTTTGGGATTGGATTAGGGTTAAAGGTAGGGTTAGGTTTAGGGTTAGGGTTAGGGTTAGCATTAGCATTAGGGATTAGGGTTAGTGTTAGTGTTATGGTTTGCTTTAAGGTTAGGTTTAGGTTTAGGTGTAGGGCAAGGGCTAGGGTTGGGATTGGGTTAAGGATACGGTTAGGTTTAGGGTTAGGGTTAGGGTTCTGTTTGGGATTGGATTAGGGTTAAAGGTAGGGTTAGGGTAAGGGTTAGTGTTATGGTTGCAATTCGGTTAGGGTTAGGGTTAGGGATACGGTTACAGTTAGGGTTAGGGTTTGCTTTAAGGTTAGATTTAGGGTAAGGGTTTGGGTTATTGTTAGTGTTTTTGTTAAGGTTTGGGTTTGGGTTTGGTTTAAAAATAGGATTAGGGTTAAGGTTAGGGTTAGGGTTAGGGTTACGGTTCGGGTTTGCTTTAAGGTTAGGGTTAGGGTTAGGGTTAGTCTTAGCTTTGGGATTGGGTTAGGTTTAAGGATACAGATAGGGTTAGGTTTACCGTTAGGGTTAGGGTTAGGTTTGGAATTGGGTAAGTGTTAGGGATACGGTTAAGGTTAGGGTTAGCATTAGTGTTAGGGTTGGGATTGGGTTAGGGTTAGGGATAAGATTAGGGATAAATTTACGGTTATGGTTAGGAATTTGGGTTTGGTTTAGGGATACGATTAGGGTTAAGGTTAGGGTTAGGGTTGGGATTGGATTAGGGTTAAAGTTAGGCATAGGGTTAGGGTTAGGTTGGAATTGGGTTAGAGTTAGGGTTAGGTATACAGTTATGGTTATGGTTATGGTTATGGTTATGGTTATGGTTATGGTTATGGTTATGGTTAGGGTTAGGGTTAGCGTTGGGGTTGGGATTGGGATTGGTTTCGGGATACGGTTAGGGATATGGTTATGGTTAGGGTTAGGGTTAGGGATACGGTTAGGGTTAATGTTAGGGTTAGTGTTAGGGTTAGGGTTAGGGTGAGATTTGGGATTGGATTAGGGTTAAAGGTAGGGTTAGTATTACGTTTAGGTGTTAGGGTTAGGGTTAGGATTGGGTTAGTGTTAGGGTTATGGTTAGTGTTAGGTATACGGTTTGGGTTAGTGTTAGGGTTAGTGTTAGGGCTAGGGTTAGGGTTAGGTTTGGGATTGGATTATGGTTAAAGGTAGGGTTAGCGTTATGTTTAGGTGTTAGAGTTAGGGTTGGGGTTGGGATTGGGTTAGGATTAGGGAAATGGTTATGTTTATGGTTATGGTTAGGGTTATGGCTAGGGTTAGGATTAGGGTTAAAGTTATGGTTTGGGTAAGGGTTAGGGTTAGGGTTAGGGTTAGGGTTAGGGTGAGTGCTAGGGCTAGGGCTATGGTTAGGGTTGGAATTGTGTTAGGGATACGGTTAGGTTTATGTTTATGTTTAGGGTTAGGTTTGGGATTGGATTAGGGTTAAATGTATGGTTAGGGTTATGGTTACGGTTAGTGTTAGGGTTGCAATTGGGTTAGGGTTAGGATTCGGGTTAGGGATACGGTTATGGTTAGGGATAGGGATAGGGATAGGGATATTGATAGGGATAGGGATAGGGATAGGGTTAGGGCAAAGGCTAGGGATAGGGCTGGGATTGGGTTACAGTTAGGAGTTAAGGTTAGGGTTAGGGTTAGGGTTAGTGTTCGCGTTAGGGCTAGGGCTAGGGTTAGGGTTGGGATTCGGTTAGGCATACGGTTAGGTTTATGTTTATGTTTAGGGTTAGGGTTAGGGTTAGGGTTAGGGTTAGGGTGAGTGCTAGGGCTAGGGCTATGGTTAGGGTTGGAATTGTGTTAGGGATACGTTTAGGTTTATGTTTATGTTTAGGGTTATGTTTGGGATTGGATTAGGGTTAAATGTATGGTTATGGTTATGGTTACGGTTAGGGTTAGGGTTGCAATAGGGTTAGGGTTCGGGTTAGGGATACGGTTAGGGTTAGGGATAGGGATATGGATAGGGAAAGGGATAGGGATAGGGTTAGGGCAAAGGCTAGGGATAGGGCTGGGATTGGGTTACAGTTAGGAGTTAAGATTAGGGTTAGGGTTAGGGTTAGGGTTAGGGTTAGGATTAGTGTTCGCGTTAGGGCTAGGGCTAGGGTTAGGGTTGGGATTCGGTTAGGCATACGGTTAGGTTTATGTTTAGGGTTAGGGTTAGGTTTGGGATTGGATTAGGGTTAAAGGTAGGGTTAGGGTTAGGGTTAGTGTTGCAATTGGGTTATGGTTCGGGTTCGGGTTAGGGATACGTTTATTTATTTATTTATTGGATTTGTATGCCGCCCCTCTCCAGAGACTCGGGGCGGCTAACAGCGACAATAAAACAGTGTACAATAGTAATTTGGTATTGATGATTAAAAATCAATTAATATAAAAACCAAACATACATACATTAGTGTTAGTGTTAGTGTTAGTGTTAGTGTAAGTGTTATTGTTAGTGTTAGGGTTTTGGTTTGGGTTTGGGTTACGGTTGGATTAGGGTTAAAGTTATGTTGGGGTTAGGTTTTGGGTTGGGGTTATGGTTAGGGTTAGGGATAAGGATAGGGTTAGGGATAGGGATAGGGATAGGGATAGGGATAGGGATAGGGTTAGGGTTAGGGTTAGTGATAGGGTTAGGGTTAGGGTTAGGGTTAGGGTTTGGGTTAGCATTAGGCATTAGGGTTAGGGTTAGTGTTTGTGTTAGGGTTAGGGTTAGGAATTTGAGTTAGGGTTAGGGTTTGGGATATGGTTAAGGTTAAGGTTAGGGTTAGGGTTGGGATTGGATTAGGGTTAAACTTAGGGCTAGGGTTAGGGTTGGCATTGGGTTACGGTTAGGAGTTAGGGTTAGTGTTAGGGTTAGTGTTAGGGTTAGGGTTAGGGTGAGTGCTAAGGCTAGGGTTAGGGTTGGGATTGTGTTAGGGATATGGTTAGGTTTATGTTAAGGGTTAGGGTTAGGTTTGAGATTGGATTAGGGTTAAATGTATGGTTAGGGTTATGGTTAGGGTTATGGTTAGTGTTAGTGTTAGGGTTGCAATTGGGTTAGGGTTCGGGTTAGGGATACGGTTAGGGTTAGCGTTAGGGTTAGGGTTAGGGATAGGGATAGGGTTAGGGTTAGGGTTAGGGTTAGGGTTAGGGCTAAGACTAGGGCTAGGATTGGGATTGGGTTACAGTTAGGAGTTAGGGTTAGGGTTAGGGTTTGCGTTCGCGTTTGCGTTAGGGCTAGGGCTAGGGTTAGGGTTGGGATTCGGGTAGGGATACGGTTAGGTTTATGGTTAGGTTTAGGGTTAGGTTTGGGATTGGATTAGGGTTAAAGGTATGGTTAGGGTTAGGGTTAGGGTTAGCATTAGGGATTAGGGTTAGTGTTAGTGTTATGGTTTGCTTTAAGGTTAGGTTTAGGGTTAGGTGTAGGGTTAGGGATACGGATAGGGATACGGTGAGGGTTAGTGTTAGTGTTAGAGTTAGGGTTAGGTTTAGGGTTAGGGATATGATTATGGTAAGGGCTAGGGCTAGGGCTAGGGCTAGGGTTGGGATTGGGTTAGGGATACGGTTAGGTTTAGGGTTAGGGTTAGGGTTAGGGTTCTGTTTGGGATTGGATTAGGGTTAAAGGTAGGGTTAGGGTTAGTGTTAGTGTTAGGGTTGCAATTGGGTTAGGGTTAGGGTTCGGGTTAGGGATACGGTTAGGGTTAGTGATAGGGATAGGGATAGGGATATGGATAGGGATAGGGATAGGGATAGGGTTAGGGCAAAGGCTAGGGCTAGGGCTGGGATGGGGTTACAGTTATGAGTTAAGGTTAGGGTTAGGGTTAGGGTTAGGGTTCGCGTTAGGGCTAGGGCTAGGGTTAGGGTTGGCATTCGGTTAGGCATACGGTTAGGTTTATGTTTAGGGTTAGGGTTAGGGTTAGGTTTGGGATTGGATTAGGGTTAAAGGTAGGGTTAGGGTTTGGGTTAGTGTTAGGGTTGCAATTGGGTTATGGTTCGGGTTCGGGTTAGGGATACGGTTATTGTTAGTGTTAGTGTAAGTGTTAGTGTTAGGGTTTTGGATTGGGTTTGCGTTTTGGTTTGTGTTTGCGTTTGGGTTTGGTTTAGGAATAGGATTACGGTTAAGGTTAGGGTTAGGGTTTGGCTTTGGTTTGGGTTTGGGTAAGGGTTGGATTAAGGTTAAAGTTATGGTTGGGGTTAGGTTTTGGGTTGGGGTTATGGTTAGGGTTTGGGTTAGGGATAGGGTTAGGGTTAGTGTTAGGGATAGGGATAGGGTTAGAGTTAGGGTTAGTGATAGGCTTAGGGTTAGGGTTAGGGATACGGTTACGGTTAGTGTTAGTGTTAGGGTTAGGGTTAGGGATACGGTTAGGTTTAGGGTTAGGGTTAGGGTTAGCATTAGGGATTAGGGTTTGTGTTAGTGTTAGTGTTTGCTTTAAGGTTAGGGTTAGGTTTAGGGTTAGGGTTAGGGGTAGGGTTAGGGGTAGGGGTAGGGTTAGCATTAGGGATTAGGGTTAGTGTTAGTGTTAGGGTTTGCTTTAAGGTTAGGTTTAGGTTTAGGGTTAGGTTTAGGGTTAGGGTTAGTGTTATAGTTAGGGTTAGGGATATGGTAATGGTTAGGGCTAGGGCTAGGGCTAGGGCTAGGGTTGGGATTGGGATTGGGTTAGGGATACGGTTAGGTTTAGGTTTAGGTTTAGGGTTAGGGTTCTGTTTGGGATTGGATTAGGGTTAAAGTTAGGGTTAGGGTAAGGGTTAGTGTTAGGGTTGCAATTCGGTTAGGGTTAGGGTTAGGGATATGGTTACAGTTAGGGTTAGGGTTTGCTTTAAGATTCGATTTAGGGTAAGGGTTTGGGTTAGTGTTAGTGTTTGTGTTAGGGTTAGGGTTTGGGTTTGGGTTTGGTTTAAAAATAGGATTAGGATTAAGGTTAGGGTTAGGGTTAGGGTTTGGGTTTGGGTTACAGTTGGATTAGGTTTAAAGTTATAGTTGGGGTTAAGGTTTGGATTAGGTTTACGGTTAGCGTTAGCGTTAGCGTTAGGGATTAGGGTTAGTGTTAGGGTTCAGGTTTGCTTTAAGGTTAGAGTTATGGTTAGGGTTAGGGTTTGCTTTAAGGTTAGGTTTAGGGTTAGGGTTAGGGATATGGTTAGGGTTAGGGCTAGGGCTAGGGCTAGGGCTACGGCTAGGGCTAGGGCTAGGTCTGGATTGGGATTGGGTTAGGGATACGGTTAGGTTTAGGGTTAGGGTTAGGGTTAGGGTTAGTTATAGGGTTAGGGTTGTGGTTATGGTTAGGGATAGGGATACGGTTACGGTTAGGGTTAGTGTTAGGGTTAGGGACACGGTTAGGGTTAGGGTTAGGGTTAGCATTAGGGATTAGGGTTTGTGTTAGTGTTTGCTTTAAGGTTAGGGTTAGGGTTAGGGTAAGGGTTAGGGTTAGGGTTACGGTTACGGTTACGGTTAGGGTAAGGTTAGGGTAAGGTTAGGGTTAGGGTTAATGATCCGGTTAGGGTTAATGTTAGGGTTAGTGTTAGGGTTAGGGTTAGGTTTGGGATTGGATTAGGGTTAAAGGTAGGGTTAGGGTTAGGGTTAGGATTGGGTTAGGGTTAGGGTTAGTGTTAGGGATACGGTTAGTGTTAGGGTTAGGGTTAGGGTTATGGTTAGGTTTGGGATTGGATTAGGGTTAAAGGTAGGGTTACCGTTATGTTTAGGTGTTAGGGTTAAGGTTGGGGTTGGGATTGGTTTAGGGTTAGGATTAGGGAAATGGTTATGTTTATGGTTATGGTTATGGTTATGGTTAGGGTTATGGCTAGGGTTAGGGTTAGGGTTAAAGTTATGGTTTGGGTAAGGGTTAGGTTTAGGTTTAGGGATACAGTTACTGTTATGGTTATGGTTATGGTTATGGTTATGGTTATGGTTAGGGTTAATGTTAGGGTTTGGGTTAGGGTTTGGGTTAGCGTTAGGCATTAGGGTTAGGGTTAGGGTTAGCGTTAGGTTTAGGGTTAGGGTTTGTGTTAGGGTTAGGGTTAGGGTTAGGAATTTGGGTTAGGGTTTGGGATACGGTTAGGGTTAAGGTTAGGGTTGGGATTGGATTAGGGTTAAACTTAGGGCTAGGGTTAGGGTTGGCATTGGGTTACGGTTAGGAGTTATGGGTAGGGTTAGGGTTAGGGTTAGGGTGAGTGCTAGGGCTAGGGTTATGGTTGGGATTGTGTTAGGGATACGGTTAGGTATATGTTTAGGGTTAGGGTTATGTTTGGGATTGGATTATGGTTAAATGTATGGTTAGGGTTATGGTTAGGGTTAGTGTTAGGGTTGCAATTGGGTTAGGGTTAGGGTTCGGGTTAGGGATACGGTTAGGGTTAGGGATAGGGATAGGGATAGGGATATGGTTAGGGTTAGGGCTAAGGCTAGGGCTAGAGTTGGGATTGGGTTACAGTTAGGAGTTAGGGTTAGGGCGGAGTCTCTCGCGGAGGCCTGGAACAGGGCTGCAGCGGGGGCTCTTGACCGGATTGCGCCTTTGCGACCTCTCCGTGGCGCTAGACCCCGTAGAGCCCCATGGTTCAACGAGGAGCTCCGGGAATTGAAACGCCAAAAGAGACGTCTAGAGAAGCAATGGAGGAAGAGTAGGTCTGAATCCAATCGAACCCTTGTAAGAGCTTTTATTAAGACTTACAAAGTGGCGCTCAAGGCGGCAAGATGCGCGTACCATGCCGCCTTGATTGCATCAGCGGAATCCCGCCCGGCCGCTCTGTTTAGGGTGACCCGCTCCCTTCTCAACCAGGGGGGAGTTGGGGAGCCCTTACAGAGTAGTGCCGAGGATTTTAACACGTTTTTCGCTGATAAAGTCGCTCGGATCCGGGCCGATCTCGACTCCAATTGTATAACAGAGTCGACTGACAATGAGTCAGTCGAGGTGACTGGGGCACGTACTTGTCCACCTGTCTGGGAAGAGTTTGATCTGGTGACACCTGATGAAGTGGACAAGGCCATTGGAGCTGTGATTTCCGCCACCTGTTTACTGGATCCGTGTCCCTCCTGGTTGGTTTCGGCCAACAGGGAGGTGACACGGAGCTGGGCCCAGGAGATTACCAATGCTTCCTTGGGGAGGGGAGTTTTTCCATCTCTCTATAAAGAAGCGCTCGTGCGCCCCCTCCTCAAGAAGCCCTCCCTGGACCCAGCTGTGCTTAACAACTATCGTCCAGTCTCCAACCTCCCCTTTATGGGGAAGGTTGTCGAAAAGGTGGTGGCGCTCCAGCTCCAGCGGTCCTTGGAAGAAGCCGATTATCTAGGTCCCCAGCAGTCGGGTTTCAGGCCCGGTTACAGCACGGAAACCGCTTTGGTCGCGTTGATGGATGATCTCTGGCGGGCCCGGGACAGGGGTTTATCCTCTGTCCTGGTGCTCCTTGACCTCTCAGCGGCTTTCGATACCATCGACCATGGTATCCTTCTGCACCGGTTGGAGGGGTTGGGGGTGGGAGGCACTGTGCTTCAGTGGTTCTCCTCCTACCTCTCTGGCCGGTCGCAGTCGGTGTTAGTGGGGGGCCAGAGATCGACTCCTAGGTTTCTCCCTTGTGGGGTGCCTCAGGGGTCGGTCCTCTCCCCCTTGCTATTCAACATCTACATGAAACCGCTGGGCGAGATCATCCAAAGACATGGGGTGAGGTATCATCAATATGCGGATGATAACCAGCTCTACATCTCCACCCCATGCCCAGTCAACGAAGCGGCGGAAGTGATGTGCCGGTGCCTGGAGGCTGTTGGGGCCTGGATGGGTGTCAACAGACTCAAGCTCAACCCGGATAAGACGGAGTGGCTGTGGGTTTTGCCTCCCAAGGACAATTCCATCTGTCCGTCCATTACCCTGGGGGGGGAATTATTGACCCCCTCAGAGAGGGTCCGCAACTTGGGCGTCCTCCTCGATCCACAGCTCACATTAGAAAAACATCTCTCAGCTGTGGCGAGGGGGGCGTTTGCCCAGGTTCGCCTGGTGCACCAGTTGCGGCCCTATCTGGACCGGGACTCACTGCTCACAGTCACTCATGCCCTCATCACCTCGAGGTTCGACTACTGTAATGCTCTCTACATGGGGCTACCCTTGAAAAGTGTTCGGAAACTTCAGATCGTGCAGAATGCAGCTGCGAGAGCAGTCATGGGCTTACCTAGGTATGCCCATGTTTCTCCATCACTCCGCAGTCTGCACTGGCTGCCGATCAATTTCCGGTCACAATTCAAAGTGTTGGTTATGACCTTTAAAGCCCTTCATGGCACTTGACCAGAATATCTCCGAGACCGCCTACTGCCGCACGAATCCCAGCGACCGATTAGGTCCCACAGAGTGGGCCTTCTCCGGGTCCCGTCAACTAAACAATGTAGGTTGGCGGGCCCCAGGGGAAGAGCCTTCTCTGTGGCGGCACCGGCCCTCTGGAACCAACTCCCCCCGGAGATTAGGATTGCCCCTACTCTTCCTGCCTTCCGTAAACTCCTTAAAACCCACCTTTGTCGTCAGGCATGGGGGAATTGAAACATCTCCCCCTGGGCATGTTTAATTTATATATGGTATGCGTGTGTGTATGTCTGTTAGTATATGGGGTCTTTTAAATCTTTAAACATTTTAAAAACTGTTGGATTATTTATGATTTGTTGTTACATGTTGTGAGCCACCCCGAGTCTTCGGAGAGGGGCGGCATACAAATCGAATAAATAATAATAATAATAATAATAATAATAATAATAATAATAATAATAAACAATAGGGTTAGGGTTAGGGTTAGGGTTAGGGTTTGCGTTAGGGCTATGGCTAGGGCTAGGGTTAGGGTTAGGGTTGGGATTCGGTTAGGGATACGGTTAGGTTTATGTTTAGGGTTAGGGTTAGGGTTAGGTTTGGGATTGGATTAGGGTTAAAGGTAGGGTTAGGGTTACGGGTTAGGGTTAGGGTTGTAATTGGGTTATGGTTCGGGTTCAGGTTAGCGATACGGTTAGTGTTAGTGTTAGTGTAAGTGTTAGTGTTAGTGTTAGGGTTTTGGATTGGGTTTGGGGTTGGGGTTGGGTTGGGTTTAGGAATAGGATTAGGGTTAAGGTTAGGGTTAGGGTTAGGGTTTGGCTTTGGCTTTGGTTTGGGTTAGGGTTGGATTAGGGTTAAAGTTATGGTTGGGGTTAGGTTTTGGGTTGGGGTTATGGTTAGGGTTATGGTTCGGGATAGGGTTAAGGTTAGTGATAGGGTGAGGGTTAGGGTTAGGGTTAGGGTTAGAGTTGGAATTGGATTAGGGTTAAAGTTAATGTTAGTGTTAGGGTTATGGTTAGGGTTAGTGTTACGGTTCGGGTTTGCTTTAAGGTTAGGGTTAGGGTTAGTCTTAGGTTTGGGATTGGGTTAGGTTTAAGGATACAGATAGGGTTAGGTTTACCATTAGGGTTAGGGTTAGGTTTGGAATTGGGTAAGTGTTAGGGATATGGTTAGGGTTAGGGTTAGCATTAGTGTTAGGGTTGGGATTGGGTTAGGGTTAGGGATAAGATTAGGGATAAAGTTACGGTTAGGGTTAGGAATTTGGGTTAGGTTTAGGGATACGATTACGGTTAAGGTTAGGGTTAGGGTTGGGATTGGATTAGGGTTAAAGTTAGGCATAGGGTTAAGGTTAGGTTGGAATTGGGTTAGGGTTAGGGTTAGGTATACAATTATGGTTATGGTTATGGTTATTGTTATGGTTATGGTTAGGGTTAGGGTTAGCATTGGGGTTGGGGTTGGGATTGGGATTGGTTTAGGGATACGGTTAGGGATACGGTTAGGGATACGGTTAGGGTTAGGGTTAGGGTTAGATATGGGATTGGAGTAGGGTTAAAGGTAGGGTTAGCATTACGTTTAGGTGTTAGGGTTAGGGTTAGGATTGGGTTAGTGTTAGGGTTATGGTTAGTGTTAGGGATACGGTTAGGGTTAGTGTTAGGGTTAGGTTTGGGATTGGATTAGGGTTAAAGGTAGGGTTAGCGTTATGTTTAGGTGTTAGAGTTAGGGTTGGGGTTGGGATTGGGTTAGGATTAGGGAAATGGTTATGTTTATGGTTATGGTTAGGGCTATGGCTAGGGCTAGGGTTAGGGTTAGGGTTGGGATTCGGTTAGGCATACGGTTAGGTTTACGTTTAGGGTTAGGGTTAGGTTTGGGATTGGATTAGGGTTAAAGGTAGGGTTAGGGTTAGTGTTAGTGTTAGTGTTGCAATTGGGTTATGGTTCGGGTTCGGGTTAGGGATATGGTTAGGGATAGTTATAGGGATAGGGTTAGGGTTAGTGATAGGGTTAGGGTTAGGGTTATGGTTAGTGTTAGTGTTAGGGATAGGGATACGGTTACGGTTACGGTTAGGGTTAGGGTTAGGGATAGGGATATGGTTAGGGATAGTTATAGGGATAGGGTTAGGGTTAGTGATAGGGTTAGGGTTAGGGTTATGGTTAGTGTTAGTGTTAGGGATAGGGATACGGTTACGGTTACGGTTAGGGTTAGGGTTAGGGTTAGGGATACGGTTAGGATTAGGGTTAGGGTTAGCATTAGGGATTAGGGTTTGTGTTAGTGTTAGTGTTTGCTTTAAGGTTATGGTTAGGTTTAGGGTTAGGGTTAGGGTTAGGGTTAGGGATACGGTTAGGGTTAATGTTAGGGTTAGGGTTAGGTTTGGGATTGTATTAGGGTTAAAGGTAGGGTTAGCGTTACGTTTAGGTGTTAGGGTTATGGTTAGGTTTGGGATTGGATTAGGGTTAAAGGTAGGGTTAGCGTTATGTTTAGTTGTTAGGGTTAGTTTTGGGGTTTGTATTGGGTTAGGGTTAGGATTAGGGAAATGGTTATGTTTATTGTTATTGTTATAGAAACATAGAAACATAGAAACATAGAAGTCTGACGGCAGAAAAAGACCTCATGGTCCATCTAGTCTACCCTTATACTATTTTCTGTATTTTATCTTAGGATGGATATATGTTTATCCCAGGCATGTTTAAATTCAGTTACTGTGGATTTATCTACCACGTCTGCTGGAAGTTTGTTCCAAGGATCTACTACTCTTTCAGTAAAATAATATTTTCTCATGTTGCTTTTGATCTTTCCCCCAACTAACTTCAGATTGTGTCCCCTTGTTCTTGTGTTCACTTTCCTATTAAAAACACTTCCCTCCTGGACCTTATTTAACCCTTTAATATATTTAAATGTTTCGATCATGTCCCCCCTTTTCCTTCTGTCCTCCAGACTATACAGATTGAGTTCATTAAGTCTTTCCGGATACGTTTTATGCTTAAGACCTTCCACCATTCTTGTAGCCCGTCTTTGGACCCGTTCAATTTTGTCAATATCTTTTTGTAGGTGAGGTCTCCAGAACTGAACACAGTATTCCAAATGTGGTCTCACCAGCATTCTATATAGTGGGATCATAATCTCCCTCTTCCTGCTTGTTATACCTCTAGCTATGCAGCCAAGCATCCTACTTGCTTTCCCTACCGCCTGACTGCACTGTTCACCCATTTTGAGACTGTCAGAAATCACTACCCCTAAATCCTTTTCTTTTGAAGTATTTGCCAACAATGAACTGCCAATATAATACTCAGATTGAGGATTCCTTTTCCCCAAGTGCATTATTTTACATTTGGAAACATTAAACTGCAGTTTCCATTGCTTAGACCATTTATCTAGTAAAGCTAAATCATTTACCATATTAGAGACGCCTCCAGGAATATCAACCCTATTGCACACTTTAGAGTCATCGGCAAATAGGCAAACCTTCCCTACCAAACCTTCCCCTATGTCACTCACAAACATATTAAAAACATATTATGGTTAGGGTTATGGCTAGGGTTAGGGTTAAAGTTATGGTTTGGGTAAGGGTTAGGGTTAGGGTTAGGGTTAGGGATACGGTTAGTGTTATGGTTATGGTTATGGTTAATGTTAGGGTTTGGGTTAGGGTTTGGGTTAGCATTAGGCATTAGGGTTAGGGTTTGTGTTAGGGTTAGGGTTAGGAATTTGGGTTAGGGTTTGGGATACGGTTAGGGTTAAGGTTAGGGTTAGGGTTGGGATTGGATTAGGGTTAAACTTAGGGCTAGGGTTAGGGTTGGCATTGGGTTACGGTTAGGAGTTAGGGTTAGTGTTAGGGTTAGGGTTAGGTTTAGGGTTAGGGTTAGGGTTAGGGTTAGGGTTAGGGTGAGTGCTAGGGCTAGGGTTAAGTTTGGGATTGTGTTAGGGATATGGTTAGGTTTATGTTAAGGGTTAGGGTTAGGTTTGGGATTGGATTAGGGTTAAATGTATGGTTATGGTTATGGTTAGGGTTAGTGTTAGGGTTGCAATTGGGTTAGGGTTAGGGTTCGGGTTAGGGATACGGTTAGTGTTAGCGTTAGGGTTAGGGTTAGGGATAGGGATAGGGATAGGGATAGGGTTACGGTTAGGGTTAGGGTTAGGGTTAGGGCTAAGGCTAGGGCTAGGGCTAGGGCTGGGATTGGGTTACAGTTAGGAGTTAGGGTTAGGGTTAGGGTTAGGGTTCGCGTTCGTGTTCGCGTTAGGGCTAGGGCTAGGGCTAGGGTTAGGGTTGGGATTCGGGTAGGGATACGGTTAGGTTTATGGTTAGGGTTAGGTTTGGGATTGGATTAGGGTTAAAGGTAGGGTTAGGTTTAGGGTTAGGGTTAGCATTAGCATTAGGGATTATGGTTAGTGTTAGTGTTATGGTTTGCTTTAAGGTTAGGTTTAGGGTTAGGTGTAGGGCTAGGGCTAGGGTTGGGATTGGGTTAGGGATACGGTTAGGTTTAGGGTTAGGGTTAGGGTTCTGTTTGGGATTGGATTAGGGTTAAAGGTAGGGTTAGGGTAAGGGTTAGTGTTAGGGTTGCAATTCGGTTAGGGTTAGGGTTAGGGATACGGTTACAGTTAGGGTTAGGGTTTGCTTTAAGGTTAGATTTAGGGTAAGGGTTTGGGTTAGTGTTAGTGTTTTTGTTAAGGTTTGGGTTTGGGTTTGGTTTAAAAATAGGATTAGGGTTAAGGTTAGGGTTAGGGTTCGGGTTTGCTTTAAGGTTAGGGTTAGGGTTAGTCTTAGGTTTGGGATTGGGTTAGGTTTAAGGATACAGATATGGTTAGGTTTACCGTTAGGGTTAGGGTTAGGTTTAGAATTGGGTAAGTGTTAGGGATACGGTTAAGGTTAGGGTTAGCATTAGTGTTAGGGTTGGGATTGGGTTAGGGTTAGGGATAAGATTAGGGATAAATTTACGGTTAGGGTTAGGAATTTGGGTTGGGTTTAGGGATATGATTAGGGTTAAGGTTAGGGTTAGGGTTGGGATTGGATTAGGGTTAAAGTTAGGCATAGGGTTAGGGTTAGGTTGGAATTGGGTTAGGGATTGGAATTGGGTTAGGGAATTGGGTTAGGGTTGGAATTGGGTTAGGGATTGGGTTAGGTATACAGTTATGGTTATGGTTATGGTTATGGTTATGGTTAGGGTTAGGGTTAGGGTTAGGGTTAGCGTTGGGGTTGGGGTTGGGATTGGGATTGGTTTAGGGATACGGTTAGGGATACGGTTAGGGTTAGGGTTAGGGATACGGTTAGGGTTAATGTTAGGGTTAGTGTTAGTGTTAGGGTTAGGGTTAGATTTGGGATTGGATTAGGGTTAAAGGTAGGGTTAGCATTACGTTTAGGTGTTAGGGTTAGGGTTAGGATTGGGTTAGTGTTAGGGTTATGGTTAGTGTTAGGGATACGGTTAGTGTTAGTGTTAGTGTTAGGGCTAGGGTTAGGGTTAGGTTTGCGATTGGATTAGGGTTAAAGGTAGGGTTAGCGTTATGTTTAGGTGTTAGAGTTAGGGTTGGGGTTGGGATTGGGTTAGGATTAGGGAAATGGTTATGTTTATGGTTATGGTTAGGGTTATGGCTAGGGTTAGGATTAGGGTTAAAGTTATGGTTTGGGTAAGGGTTAGGGTTAGGGTTAGGGTTAGGGTTAGGGTGAGTGCTAGGGCTAGGGCTATGGTTAGGGTTGGAATTGTGTTAGGGATATGGTTAGGTTTATGTTTATGTTTAGGGTTAGGTTTGGGATTGGATTAGGGTTAAATGTATGGTTAGGGTTATGGTTACGGTTAGTGTTAGGGTTGCAATTGGGTTAGGGTTAGGGTTCGGGTTAGGGATACGGTTAGGGTTAGGGATAGGGATAGGGATAGGGATAGGGTTAGGGCAAAGGCTAGGGATAGGGCTGGGATTGGGTTACAGTTAGGAGTTAAGGTTAGGGTTAGGGTTAGGGTTAGGGTTAGGGTTAGGGTTCGCGTTAGGGCTAGGGCTAGGGTTAGGGTTGGGATTCGATTAGGCATACGGTTAGGTTTATGTTTAGGGTTAGGGTTAGGGTTAGGGTTAGGGTGAGTGCTAGGGCTAGGGCTATGGTTAGGGTTGGAATTGTGTTAGGGATACGGTTAGGTTTATGTTTATGTTTAGGATTATGTTTGGGATTGGATTAGGGTTAAATGTATGGTTAGGGTTATGGTTACGGTTAGTGTTAGGGTTGCAATTGGGTTAGGGTTAGGGTTCGGGTTAGGGATACGGTTAGGGTTAGGGATAGGGATAGGGATATGGATAGGGATAGGGATAGGGATAGGGATAGGGATAGGGTTAGGGCAAAGGCTAGGGATAGGGCTGGGATTGGGATTGGGGTTAGGGTTAGGGTTAGCGTTAGGGTTAGGGTTAGGGTTAGGGTTAGGTTTATGTTTAGGGTAAAGTTTGGGATTGGATTAGGGTTAAAGGTACGGTTAGGGTTAGGGTTAGGGTTAGGGTTAGGGTAAGGGTTAAGGCTAGGGCTAGGGTTAGGGTTAGGGTTAGGGTTGGGATTGGGATTGGGGTTAGGGTTAGGGTTATGTTTAGGGTTAGGGTAAGGTTTGGGATTGGATTAGGGTTAAAGGTACGGTTAGGGTTAGGGTTAGGGTTAGGGTTAGGGTTAGGGTTAGGGTTAGGGTGAGGGTTATGGTTTGGCTTTAGGTTAGGATTGGATTTGTGTTAAAATTATTTTTGGGGTAAGGGTTTGGGTTGGGGTTAGGGTTAGGGTTAGGGGTTAGGGTTAGGGTTAGGGTTGGGGTGAGGGTGAGGGTGAGGGCGAGGGCGAGGGCGAGGGCGAGGGCGAGGGCTAGGTTTATGTTTAGGGTTAGGGTTAGGTTTGGGATTGGGATTGGATTAGGGTTAAAGGTAGGGTTAGGGTTAGGGTTAGGGTTTGGCTTTAGGTTAGGGTTGGATTTGTGTTAAAATTATGGTTGGGGTTAGGCTTAGGGTTAGGGTTAGGGATACGGTTAGGGTTATGGTTATGGTTATGGTTATGGTTAGGGTTAGGGTTAGGGTTAGGGTTATGGATACGGTTAGGTTTATGTTTAGGGTTAGGGTTAGGTTTGGGATTGGATTAGGGTTAAAGGTAGGGTTAGGGTTAGGGTTAGGGTTAGGGTTAGGGTTAGGGTTAGGGTTAGGGTTAGGGTTAGGGTTAGGGTTAGGGTTATGATTCGGGTTAGGGTTAGGGTTAGGGGTTAGGGGTTAGGGGTTAGGGTTAGGGTTAGGGTTTGGGTTAGGGTTAGGGTTAGGGTTAAGGTTATGGTTAGGGTTAGGTTTAGGGTTAGGGTGAGGGCGAGGGCGAGGGCTAGGGTTAGGGTTAGGGTTAGGGTTATGGTTAAGGCTAGGGCTAGGGTTAGGGTTAGGGTTAGCGTTAGGGCTAGGGCTATGGTTAGGGTTAGGGTTGGGATTGGGATTGGGTTAGGTTTAAAGGTAAGGTTAGGGTAAGGGTTAGGGTTAGGGTTAGGGTTAGGGTTATGGTTAGGGTTAGGGTTAGGGTTAGGGTTAGGGTTTGGGTTAGGGTTAGGGTTGGGATTGGTATAGGGATACAGTTAGGTTTATGTTTAGGGTTAGGGTTAGGGTTAGGGTTATGGTTATGGTTAGGGTTAGGGTTAGGGTTAGGGTTAGGGTTATGATTCGGGTTAGGGTTAGGGGTTAGGGTTAGGGTTTGGGTTAGGGTTAGGGTTAGGGTTTGGGTTAGGGTTAGGGTTAGGGTTAGGGTGAGGGCGAGGGCGAGGGCTAGGGTTAGGGTTATGGTTAGGGTTAGGGTTAGGGTTAAGGCTAGGGCTAGGGTTAGGGTTAGGGTTGGGATTGGGATTGGGGTTAGGGTTAGGGTTAGGGTTAGGGTTATGTTTAGGGTTAGGGTAAGGTTTGGGATTGGATTAGGGTTAAAGGTATGGTTAGGGTTAGGGTTAGGGTTAGGGTTAGGGTTAGGGTTAGGGTTAGGGTGAGGGTGAGGGTTAGGGTTTGGCTTTAGGTTAGGATTGGATTTGTGTTAAAATTATTTTTGGGGTAAGGGTTTGGGTTGGGGTTAGGGTTAGGGTTAGGGTTAGGGGTTAGGGTTAGGGTTAGGGTTGGGGTGAGGGTGAGGGTGAGGGCGAGGGCGAGGGCGAGGGCTAGGTTTATTTTTAGGGTTAGGGTTAGGGTTAAGGTTAGGGTTAGGGTTAGGGTTAGCGTTAGGGTTAGCGTTATGGCTAGGGTTACAGTTAGGGTTAGGGTTCGGATTGGGATTGGGTTAGGTTTAAAGGTAAGGTTAGGGTTATAGTTAGGGTTAGGGTTAGGGTTAGGGTTAGGGTAAGGTTAGGGTTAGGGTTAGGGTTAGGGTTAGGGTTGGGATTGGTATAGGGATATAGTTAGGTTTATGTTTAGGGTTAGGGTTAGGGTTAGGTTTGGGATTGGATTAGGTTTAAAGGTGGGGTTAGGGTTAGGGTTAGGAATACGGTGAGGGATAGGGGTAGTGTTAGTGTTAGGATTAGGGTTAGGGTTAGGGTTAGGGTTAGGGATATGGTTATGGTTAGGGTTATGGTTAGGTTTGGGTTAGGGTTAGGGTTTAGGTTAGGGTTTAGGTTAGGGTTAGGGTTTGGCTTTAGGTTAGGGTTGGATTTGGGTTAAAATTATGGTTGGGGTTAGGGTTAGGGTTAGGGTTACGGTTAGGGTTAGGGTTAGGGATACGGTTAGGGTTAGAGTTAGGGTTAGGGATACGGTTAGGTTTATATTTAGGGTTAGGGTTAGGTTTGGGATTGGATTAGGGTTAAAGATAGGGTTAGGGTTAGGGTTAGGGTTATGGGTTAGGGTTAGGGTTAGGCTTAGGGTTAGGGTTAGGGTTATGGATACGGTTAGGTTTATGTTTAGGGTTAGGGTTAGGTTTGGGATTGGATTAGGGTTAAAGGTAGGGTTAGGGTTATGGTTATGGTTATGGTTATGGTTATGGTTATGGTTAGGGTTAGGGTTAGGGTTATGATTCGGGTTAGGGTTAGGGGTTAGGGGTTATGGGTTAGGGGTTAGGGTTAGGGTTTTGGTTAGGGTTAGGGTTAGGGTTAGGGTTAAGGTTATGGTTAGGGTTAGGGTTAGGGTTAGGGTGAGGGCTAGGGCGAGGGCTAGGGTTAGGGTTAGGGTTAGGGTTAGGGTTAAGGCTAGGGCTAGGGTTAGGGTTAGGGTTGGGATTGGGATTGGGGTTAGGGTTAGGGTTAGGGTGATGTTTAGGGTTAGGGTAAGGTTTGGGATTGGATTAGGGTTAAAGGTACGGTTAGGGTTAGGGTTAGGGTTAGTGTTTTTGTTAAGGTTTGGGTTTGGGTTTGGTTTAAAAATAGGATTAGGGTTAAGGTTAGGGTTAGGGTTCGGGTTTGCTTTAAGGTTAGGGTTAGGGTTAGGGTTAGTCTTAGGTTTGGGATTGCGTTAGGTTTAAGGATACAGATATGGTTAGGTTTACCGTTAGGGTTAGGGTTAGGGTTAGAATTGGGTTAGTGTTAGGGATACGGTTAAGGTTAGGGTTAGCATTAGTGTTAGGGTTGGGATTGGGTTAGGGTTAGGGATAAGATTAGGGATAAATTTACGGTTAGGGTTAGGAATTTGGGTTGGGTTTAGGGATATGATTAGGGTTAAGGTTAGGGTTAGGGTTGGGATTGGATTAGGGTTAAAGTTAGGCATAGGGTTAGGGTTAGGTTGGAATTGGGTTAGGGTTAGGGTTAGGTATACAGTTATGGTTATGGTTATGGTTATGGTTAAGGTTAGGGTTAGGGTTAGGGTTAGCGTTGGGGTTGGGGTTGGGATTGGGATTGGTTTAGGGATACGGTTAGGGATACGGTTAGGGTTAGGGATACGGTTAGGGTTAATGTTAGGGTTAGTGTTAGTGTTAGGGTTAGGGTTAGATTTGGGATTGGATTAGGGTTAAAGGTAGGGTTAGCATTACGTTTAGGTGTTAGGGTCAGGGTTAGGATTGGGTTAGTGTTAGGGTTATGGTTAGTGTTAGGGATACGGTTAGTGTTAGTGTTAATGTTAGTGTTAGGGCTAGGGTTAGGGTTAGGTTTGCGATTGGATTAGGGTTAAAGGTAGGGTTAGCGTTATGTTTAGGTGTTAGAGTTAGGGTTGGGGTTGGGATTGGGTTAGGATTAGGGAAATGGTTATGTTTATGGTTATGGTTAGGGTTATGGCTAGGGTTAGGATTAGGGTTAAAGTTATGGTTTGGGTAAGGGTTAGGGTTAGGGTTAGGGTTAGGGTTAGGGTTAGGGTTAGGGTGAGTGCTAGGGCTAGGGCTATGGTTAGGGTTGGAATTGTGTTAGGGATATGGTTAGGTTTATGTTTATGTTTAGGGTTAGGTTTGGGATTGGATTAGGGTTAAATGTATGGTTAGGGTTATGGTTACGGTTAGTGTTAGGGTTGCAATTGGGTTAGGGTTAGGGTTCGGGTTAGGGATACGGTTAGGGTTAGGGATAGGGATAGGGATAGGGATAGGGATAGGGATAGGGTTAGGGCAAAGGCTAGGGATAGGGCTGGGATTGGGTTACAGTTAGGAGTTAAGGTTAGGGTTAGGGTTAGGGTTAGGGTTAGGGTTAGTGTTCGCGTTAGGGCTAGGGCTAGGGTTAGGGTTGGGATTCGATTAGGCATACGGTTAGGTTTATGTTTAGGGTTAGGGTTAGGGTTAGGGTGAGTGCTAGGGCTAGGGCTATGGTTAGGGTTGGAATTGTGTTAGGGATACGGTTAGGTTTATGTTTATGTTTAGGATTATGTTTGGGATTGGATTAGGGTTAAATGTATGGTTAGGGTTATGGTTACGGTTAGTGTTAGGGTTGCAATTGGGTTAGGGTTCGGGTTAGGGATACGGTTAGGGTTAGGGATAGGGATAGGGATATGGATAGGGATAGGGATAGGGATAGGGATAGGGATAGGGTTAGGGCAAAGGCTAGGGATAGGGCTGGGATTGGGATTGGGGTTAGGGTTAGCGTTAGGGTTAGGGTTAGGGTTAGGGTAAGGGTTAAGGCTAGGGCTAGGGTTAGGGTTAGGGTTAGGGTTGGGATTGGGATTGGGGTTAGGGTTAGGGTTATGTTTAGGGTTAGGGTAAGGTTTGGGATTGAATTAGGGTTAAAGGTACGGTTAGGGTTAGGGTTAGGGTTAGGGTTAGGGTGAGGGTTAGGGTTTGGCTTTAGGTTAGGATTGGATTTGTGTTAAAATTATTTTTGGGGTAAGGGTTTGGGTTGGGGTTAGGGTTTGGGTTAGGGGTTAGGGTTAGGGTTAGGGTTGGGGTGAGGGTGAGGGCGAGGGCGAGGGCGAGGGCGAGGGCGAGGGCTAGGTTTATGTTTAGGGTTAGGGTTAGGTTTGGGATTGGATTAGGGTTAAAGGTAGGGTTAGGGTTAGGGTTAGGGTTTGGCTTTAGGTTAGGGTTGGATTTGTGTTAAAATTATGGTTGGGGTATAGGTTTGGGTTAGGGTTACCGTTACCGTTACCGTTACTGTTAGGGTTACGGTTAGGGATAGGGTTAGGGTTAGGGTTAGGGGTTGGGTTAGGTTTATAGGTAGGGTTAGGGTTAGGGTTAGGGTTAGGGTTAGGGTTAGGGTTAGGGTTATGGATATGGTTAGGTTTATGTTTAGGGTTAGGGTTAGGGTTAGGGTTAGGGTTTGGCTTTAGGTTAGGGTTGGATTTGCGTTAAAATTATGGTTGGGGTTAGGCTTAGGGTTAGGGTTAGGGATACGGTTAGGGTAATGGTTATGGTTATGGTTCTGGTTATGGTTAGGGTTAGGGTTATGGATACGGTTAGGTTTATGTTTAGGGTTAGGGTTAGGTTTGGGATTGGATTAGGGTTAAAGGTAGGGTTAGGGTTAGGGTTAGGGTTAGGGTTATGGTTATGGTTAGGGTTAGGGTTAGGGTTAGGGTTAGGGTTAGGGTTATGATTCGGGTTAGGGTTAGGGTTAGGGTTAGGGTTAGGGTTAGGGTTAGGGTGAGGGTTATGGTTTGGCTTTAGGTTAGGATTGGATTTGTGTTAAAATTATTTTTGGGGTAAGGGTTTGGGTTGGGGTTAGGGTTAGGGTTAGGGGTTAGGGTTGGGGTGAGGGTGAGGGTGAGGGCGAGGGCGAGGGCGAGGGCGAGGGCGAGGGCTAGGTTTATGTTTAGGGTTAGGGTTAGGTTTGGGATTGGGATTGGATTAGGGTTAAAGGTAGGGTTAGGGTTAGGGTTAGGGTTTGGCTTTAGGTTAGGGTTGGATTTGTGTTAAAATTATGGTTGGGGTTAGGCTTAGGGTTAGGGTTAGGGATACGGTTAGGGTTATGGTTATGGTTATGGTTATGGTTATGGTTATGGTTAGGGTTAGGGTTAGGGTTATGGATACGGTTAGGTTTATGTTTAGGGTTAGGGTTAGGTTTGGGATTGGATTAGGGTTAAAGGTAGGGTTAGGGTTAGGGTTAGGGTTAGGGTTAGGGTTAGGGTTAGGGTTAGGGTTAGGGTTAGGGTTATGATTCGGGTTAGGGTTAGGGTTAGGGGTTAGGGGTTAGGGGTTAGGGTTAGGGTTAGGGTTTGGGTTAGGGTTAGGGTTAGGGTTAAGGTTATGGTTAGGGTTAGGTTTAGGGTTAGGGTGAGGGCGAGGGCGAGGGCTAGGGTTAGGGTTAGGGTTAGGGTTATGGTTAAGGCTAGGGCTAGGGTTAGGGTTAGGGTTAGCGTTAGGGCTAGGGCTACGGTTAGGGTTAGGGTTGGGATTGGGATTGGGTTAGGTTTAAAGGTAAGGTTAGGGTAAGGGTTAGGGTTAGGGTTAGGGTTAGGGTTATGGTTAGGGTTAGGGTTAGGGTTAGGGTTAGGGTTAGGGTTTGGGTTAGGGTTAGGGTTGGGATTGGTATAGGGATACAGTTAGGTTTATGTTTAGGGTTAGGGTTAGGGTTAGGGTTATGGTTATGGTTAGGGTTAGGGTTAGGGTTAGGGTTATGATTCGGGTTAGGGTTAGGGGTTAGGGTTAGGGTTTGGGTTAGGGTTAGGGTTTGGGTTAGGGTTAGGGTTAGGGTTAGGGTGAGGGCGAGGGCGAGGGCTAGGGTTAGGGTTATGGTTAGGGTTAGGGTTAGGGTTAAGGCTAGGGCTAGGGTTAGGGTTAGGGTTGGGATTGGGATTGGGGTTAGGGTTAGGGTTAGGGTTAGGGTTATGTTTAGGGTTAGGGTAAGGTTTGGGATTGGATTAGGGTTAAAGGTATGGTTAGGGTTAGGGTTAGGGTTAGGGTTAGGGTTAGGGTTAGGGTGAGGGTGAGGGTTAGGGTTTGGCTTTAGGTTAGGATTGGATTTGTGTTAAAATTATTTTTGGGGTAAGGGTTTGGGTTGGGGTTAGGGTTAGGGTTAGGGTTAGGGGTTAGGGTTAGGGTTAGGGTTGGGGTGAGGGTGAGGGCGAGGGCGAGGGCGAGGGCTAGGTTTATTTTTAGGGTTAGGGTTAGGGTTAAGGTTAGGGTTAGGGTTAGGGTTAGCGTTAGGGTTAGCGTTATGGCTAGGGTTACAGTTAGGGTTAGGGTTCGGATTGGGATTGGGTTAGGTTTAAAGGTAAGGTTAGGGTTATAGTTAGGGTTAGGGTTAGGGTTAGGGTTAGGGTAAGGTTAGGGTTAGGGTTAGGGTTAGGGTTAGGGTTGGGATTGGTATAGGGATATAGTTAGGTTTATGTTTAGGGTTAGGGTTAGGGTTAGGTTTGGGATTGGATTAGGTTTAAAGGTGGGGTTAGGGTTAGGGTTAGGAATACGGTGAGGGATAGGGGTAGTGTTAGTGTTAGGATTAGGGTTAGGGTTAGGGTTAGGGTTAGGGATATGGTTATGGTTAGGGTTATGGTTAGGTTTGGGTTAGGGTTAGGGTTTAGGTTAGGGTTTAGGTTAGGGTTAGGGTTTGGCTTTAGGTTAGGGTTGGATTTGGGTTAAAATTATGGTTGGGGTTAGGGTTAGGGTTAGGGTTACGGTTAGGGTTAGGGTTAGGGATACGGTTAGGGTTAGAGTTAGGGTTAGGGATACGGTTAGGTTTATATTTAGGGTTAGGGTTAGGTTTGGGATTGGATTAGGGTTAAAGATAGGGTTAGGGTTAGGGTTAGGGTTATGGGTTAGGGTTAGGGTTAGGCTTAGGGTTAGGGTTAGGGTTATGGATACGGTTAGGTTTATGTTTAGGGTTAGGGTTAGGTTTGGGATTGGATTAGGGTTAAAGGTAGGGTTAGGGTTATGGTTATGGTTATGGTTATGGTTATGGTTAGGGTTAGGGTTAGGGTTATGATTCGGGTTAGGGTTAGGGGTTATGGGTTAGGGGTTAGGGTTAGGGTTTTGGTTAGGGTTAGGGTTAGGGTTAGGGTTAAGGTTATGGTTAGGGTTAGGGTTAGGGTTAGGGTTAGGGTGAGGGCTAGGGCGAGGGCTAGGGTTAGGGTTAGGGTTAGGGTTAGGGTTAAGGCTAGGGCTAGGGTTAGGGTTAGGGTTGGGATTGGGATTGGGGTTAGGGTTAGGGTTAGGGTGATGTTTAGGGTTAGGGTAAGGTTTGGGATTGGATTAGGGTTAAAGGTACGGTTAGGGTTAGGGTTAGGGTTAGGGTTAGTGTTTTTGTTAAGGTTTGGGTTTGGGTTTGGTTTAAAAATAGGATTAGGGTTAAGGTTAGGGTTAGGGTTCGGGTTTGCTTTAAGGTTAGGGTTAGGGTTAGGGTTAGTCTTAGGTTTGGGATTGCGTTAGGTTTAAGGATACAGATATGGTTAGGTTTACCGTTAGGGTTAGGGTTAGGGTTAGAATTGGGTTAGTGTTAGGGATACGGTTAAGGTTAGGGTTAGCATTAGTGTTAGGGTTGGGATTGGGTTAGGGTTAGGGATAAGATTAGGGATAAATTTACGGTTAGGGTTAGGAATTTGGGTTGGGTTTAGGGATATGATTAGGGTTAAGGTTAGGGTTAGGGTTGGGATTGGATTAGGGTTAAAGTTAGGCATAGGGTTAGGGTTAGGTTGGAATTGGGTTAGGGTTAGGGTTAGGTATACAGTTATGGTTATGGTTATGGTTATGGTTAAGGTTAGGGTTAGGGTTAGGGTTAGCGTTGGGGTTGGGGTTGGGATTGGGATTGGTTTAGGGATACGGTTAGGGATACGGTTAGGGTTAGGGATACGGTTAGGGTTAATGTTAGGGTTAGTGTTAGTGTTAGGGTTAGGGTTAGATTTGGGATTGGATTAGGGTTAAAGGTAGGGTTAGCATTACGTTTAGGTGTTAGGGTCAGGGTTAGGATTGGGTTAGTGTTAGGGTTATGGTTAGTGTTAGGGATACGGTTAGTGTTAGTGTTAATGTTAGTGTTAGGGCTAGGGTTAGGGTTAGGTTTGCGATTGGATTAGGGTTAAAGGTAGGGTTAGCGTTATGTTTAGGTGTTAGAGTTAGGGTTGGGGTTGGGATTGGGTTAGGATTAGGGAAATGGTTATGTTTATGGTTATGGTTAGGGTTATGGCTAGGGTTAGGATTAGGGTTAAAGTTATGGTTTGGGTAAGGGTTAGGGTTAGGGTTAGGGTTAGGGTTAGGGTTAGGGTGAGTGCTAGGGCTAGGGCTATGGTTAGGGTTGGAATTGTGTTAGGGATATGGTTAGGTTTATGTTTATGTTTAGGGTTAGGTTTGGGATTGGATTAGGGTTAAATGTATGGTTAGGGTTATGGTTACGGTTAGTGTTAGGGTTGCAATTGGGTTAGGGTTAGGGTTCGGGTTATGGATACGGTTAGGGTTAGGGATAGGGATAGGGATAGGGATAGGGATAGGGATAGGGTTAGGGCAAAGGCTAGGGATAGGGCTGGGATTGGGTTACAGTTAGGAGTTAAGGTTAGGGTTAGGGTTAGGGTTAGGGTTAGGGTTAGTGTTCGCGTTAGGGCTAGGGCTAGGGTTAGGGTTGGGATTCGATTAGGCATACGGTTAGGTTTATGTTTAGGGTTAGGGTTAGGGTTAGGGTGAGTGCTAGGGCTAGGGCTATGGTTAGGGTTGGAATTGTGTTAGGGATACGGTTAGGTTTATGTTTATGTTTAGGATTATGTTTGGGATTGGATTAGGGTTAAATGTATGGTTAGGGTTATGGTTACGGTTAGTGTTAGGGTTGCAATTGGGTTAGGGTTCGGGTTAGGGATACGGTTAGGGTTAGGGATAGGGATAGGGATATGGATAGGGATAGGGATAGGGATAGGCATAGGGTTAGGGCAAAGGCTAGGGATAGGGCTGGGATTGGGATTGGGGTTAGGGTTAGCGTTAGGGTTAGGGTTAGGGTTAGGGTAAGGGTTAAGGCTAGGGCTAGGGTTAGGGTTAGGGTTAGGGTTGGGATTGGGATTGGGGTTAGGGTTAGGGTTATGTTTAGGGTTAGGGTAAGGTTTGGGATTGAATTAGGGTTAAAGGTACGGTTAGGGTTAGGGTTAGGGTTAGGGTTAGGGTGAGGGTTAGGGTTTGGCTTTAGGTTAGGATTGGATTTGTGTTAAAATTATTTTTGGGGTAAGGGTTTGGGTTGGGGTTAGGGTTTGGGTTAGGGGTTAGGGTTAGGGTTAGGGTTGGGGTGAGGGTGAGGGCGAGGGCGAGGGCGAGGGCGAGGGCGAGGGCGAGGGCTAGGTTTATGTTTAGGGTTAGGGTTAGGTTTGGGATTGGATTAGGGTTAAAGGTAGGGTTAGGGTTAGGGTTAGGGTTTGGCTTTAGGTTAGGGTTGGATTTGTGTTAAAATTATGGTTGGGGTATAGGTTTGGGTTAGGGTTACCGTTACCGTTACCGTTACCGTTACTGTTAGGGTTACGGTTAGGGATAGGGTTAGGGTTAGGGTTAGGGGTTGGGTTAGGTTTATAGGTAGGGTTAGGGTTAGGGTTAGGGTTAGGGTTAGGGTTAGGGTTAGGGTTATGGATATGGTTAGGTTTATGTTTAGGGTTAGGGTTAGGGTTAGGGTTAGGGTTTGGATTTAGGTTAGGGTTGGATTTGCGTTAAAATTATGGTTGGGGTTAGGCTTAGGGTTAGGGTTAGGGATACGGTTAGGGTAATGGTTATGGTTATGGTTCTGGTTATGGTTAGGGTTAGGGTTATGGATACGGTTAGGTTTATGTTTAGGGTTAGGGTTAGGTTTGGGATTGGATTAGGGTTAAAGGTAGGGTTAGGGTTAGGGTTAGGGTTAGGGTTAGAGTTATGGTTATGGTTAGGGTTAGGGTTAGGGTTAGGGTTAGGGTTAGGGTTATGATTCGGGTTAGGGTTAGGGTTAGGGGTTAGGGGTTAGGGGTTAGGGTTAGGGTTAGGGTTTGGGTTAGGGTTAGGGTTAGGGTTAAGGTTATGGTTAGGGTTAGGTTTAGGGTTAGGGTGAGGGCGAGGGCGAGGGCTAGGGTTAGGGTTAGGGTTAGGGTTATGGTTAAGGCTAGGGCTAGGGTTAGGGTTAGGGTTAGCGTTAGGGCTAGGGCTACGGTTAGGGTTAGGGTTGGGATTGGGATTGGGTTAGGTTTAAAGGTAAGGTTAGGGTAAGGGTTAGGGTTAGGGTTAGGGTTAGGGTTATGGTTAGGGTTAGGGTTAGGGTTAGGGTTAGGGTTAGGGTTAGGGTTAGGGTTAGGGTTGGGATTGGTATAGGGATACAGTTAGGTTTATGTTTAGGGTTAGGGTTAGGGTTAGGGTTAGGGTTATGGTTATGGTTATGGTTATGGTTATGGTTAGGGTTAGGGTTAGGGTTAGGGTTAGGGTTATGATTCGGGTTAGGGTTAGGGGTTAGGGGTTAGGGGTTAGGGTTAGGGTTTGGGTTAGGGTTAGGGTTAGGGTTTGGGTTAGGGTTAGGGTTAGGGTTAGGGTGAGGGCGAGGGCGAGGGCTAGGGTTAGGGTTATGGTTAGGGTTAGGGTTAGGGTTAAGGCTAGGGCTAGGGTTAGGGTTAGGGTTGGGATTGGGATTGGGGTTAGGGTTAGGGTTAGGGTTAGGGTTATGTTTAGGGTTAGGGTAAGGTTTGGGATTGGATTAGGGTTAAAGGTATGGTTAGGGTTAGGGTTAGGGTTAGGGTTAGGGTGAGGGTGAGGGTTAGGGTTTGGCTTTAGGTTAGGATTGGATTTGTGTTAAAATTATTTTTGGGGTAAGGGTGTGGGTTGGGGTTAGGGTTAGGGTTAGGGGTTAGGGTTAGGGTTAGGGTTGGGGTGAGGGTGAGGGTGAGGGCGAGGGCGAGGGCGAGGGCTAGGTTTATTTTTAGGGTTAGGGTTAGGGTTAAGGTTAGGGTTAGGGTTAGGGTTAGGGTTAGGGTTAGCGTTATGGCTAGGGTTACAGTTAGGGTTAGGGTTGGGATTGGGATTGGGTTAGGTTTAAAGGTAAGGTTAGGGTTATAGTTAGGGTTAGGGTTAGGGTTAGGGTTAGGGTTAGGGTAAGGTTAGGGTTAGGGTTAGGGTTAGGGTTGGGATTGGTATAGGGATATAGTTAGGTTTATGTTTAGGGTTAGGGTTAGGGTTAGGTTTGGGATTGGATTAGGTTTAAAGGTGGGGTTAGGGTTAGGGTTAGGAATACGGTGAGGGATAGGGGTAGTGTTAGTGTTAGGATTAGGGTTAGGGTGAGGGCGAGGGCGTGGGCTAGGGTTATGGTTAGGGTTAGGGTTAGGGTTAAGGCTAGGGCTAGGGTTAGGGTTAGGGTTGGGATTGGGATTGGGGTTAGGGTTAGGGTTAGGGTTAGGGTTATGTTTAGGGTTAGGGTAAGGTTTGGGATTGGATTAGGGTTAAAGGTATGGTTAGGGTTAGGGTTAGGGTTAGGGTTAGGGTTAGGGTGAGGGTGAGGGTTAGGGTTTGGCTTTAGGTTAGGATTGGATTTGTGTTAAAATTATTTTTGGGGTAAGGGTTTGGGTTGGGGTTAGGGTTAGGGTTAGGGTTAGGGGTTAGGGTTAGGGTTAGGGTTGGGGTGAGGGTGAGGGTGAGGGCGAGGGCGAGGGCGAGGGCTAGGTTTATTTTTAGGGTTAGGGTTAGGGTTAAGGTTAGGGTTAGGGTTAGGGTTAGCGTTAGGGTTAGCGTTATGGCTAGGGTTACAGTTAGGGTTAGGGTTCGGATTGGGATTGGGTTAGGTTTAAAGGTAAGGTTAGGGTTATAGTTAGGGTTAGGGTTAGGGTTAGGGTTAGGGTAAGGTTAGGGTTAGGGTTAGGGTTAGGGTTAGGGTTGGGATTGGTATAGGGATATAGTTAGGTTTATGTTTAGGGTTAGGGTTAGGGTTAGGTTTGGGATTGGATTAGGTTTAAAGGTGGGGTTAGGGTTAGGGTTAGGAATACGGTGAGGGATAGGGGTAGTGTTAGTGTTAGGATTAGGGTTAGGGTTAGGGTTAGGGTTAGGGATATGGTTATGGTTAGGGTTATGGTTAGGTTTGGGTTAGGGTTAGGGTTTAGGTTAGGGTTTAGGTTAGGGTTAGGGTTTGGCTTTAGGTTAGGGTTGGATTTGGGTTAAAATTATGGTTGGGGTTAGGGTTAGGGTTAGGGTTACGGTTAGGGTTAGGGTTAGGGATACGGTTAGGGTTAGAGTTAGGGTTAGGGATACGGTTAGGTTTATATTTAGGGTTAGGGTTAGGTTTGGGATTGGATTAGGGTTAAAGATAGGGTTAGGGTTAGGGTTAGGGTTATGGGTTAGGGTTAGGGTTAGGCTTAGGGTTAGGGTTAGGGTTATGGATACGGTTAGGTTTATGTTTAGGGTTAGGGTTAGGTTTGGGATTGGATTAGGGTTAAAGGTAGGGTTAGGGTTATGGTTATGGTTATGGTTATGGTTATGGTTATGGTTAGGGTTAGGGTTAGGGTTAGGGTTATGATTCGGGTTAGGGTTAGGGGTTAGGGGTTATGGGTTAGGGGTTAGGGTTAGGGTTTTGGTTAGGGTTAGGGTTAGGGTTAGGGTTAAGGTTATGGTTAGGGTTAGGGTTAGGGTTAGGGTGAGGGCTAGGGCGAGGGCTAGGGTTAGGGTTAGGGTTAGGGTTAGGGTTAAGGCTAGGGCTAGGGTTAGGGTTAGGGTTGGGATTGGGATTGGGGTTAGGGTTAGGGTTAGGGTGATGTTTAGGGTTAGGGTAAGGTTTGGGATTGGATTAGGGTTAAAGGTACGGTTAGGGTTAGGGTTAGGGTTAGGGTTAGGGTTAGTGTTTTTGTTAAGGTTTGGGTTTGGGTTTGGTTTAAAAATAGGATTAGGGTTAAGGTTAGGGTTAGGGTTCGGGTTTGCTTTAAGGTTAGGGTTAGGGTTAGGGTTAGTCTTAGGTTTGGGATTGCGTTAGGTTTAAGGATACAGATATGGTTAGGTTTACCGTTAGGGTTAGGGTTAGGGTTAGAATTGGGTAAGTGTTAGGGATACGGTTAAGGTTAGGGTTAGCATTAGTGTTAGGGTTGGGATTGGGTTAGGGTTAGGGATAAGATTAGGGATAAATTTACGGTTAGGGTTAGGAATTTGGGTTGGGTTTAGGGATATGATTAGGGTTAAGGTTAGGGTTAGGGTTGGGATTGGATTAGGGTTAAAGTTAGGCATAGGGTTAGGGTTAGGTTGGAATTGGGTTAGGGTTAGGGTTAGGTATACAGTTATGGTTATGGTTATGGTTATGGTTAAGGTTAGGGTTAGGGTTAGGGTTAGCGTTGGGGTTGGGGTTGGGATTGGGATTGGTTTAGGGATACGGTTAGGGATACGGTTAGGGTTAGGGATACGGTTAGGGTTAATGTTAGGGTTAGTGTTAGTGTTAGGGTTAGGGTTAGATTTGGGATTGGATTAGGGTTAAAGGTAGGGTTAGCATTACGTTTAGGTGTTAGGGTCAGGGTTAGGATTGGGTTAGTGTTAGGGTTATGGTTAGTGTTAGGGATACGGTTAGTGTTAGTGTTAATGTTAGTGTTAGGGCTAGGGTTAGGGTTAGGTTTGCGATTGGATTAGGGTTAAAGGTAGGGTTAGCGTTATGTTTAGGTGTTAGAGTTAGGGTTGGGGTTGGGATTGGGTTAGGATTAGGGAAATGGTTATGTTTATGGTTATGGTTAGGGTTATGGCTAGGGTTAGGATTAGGGTTAAAGTTATGGTTTGGGTAAGGGTTAGGGTTAGGGTTAGGGTTAGGGTTAGGGTTAGGGTGAGTGCTAGGGCTAGGGCTATGGTTAGGGTTGGAATTGTGTTAGGGATATGGTTAGGTTTATGTTTATGTTTAGGGTTAGGTTTGGGATTGGATTAGGGTTAAATGTATGGTTAGGGTTATGGTTACGGTTAGTGTTAGGGTTGCAATTGGGTTAGGGTTAGGGTTCGGGTTAGGGATACGGTTAGGGTTAGGGATAGGGATAGGGATAGGGATAGGGATAGGGATAGGGATAGGGTTAGGGCAAAGGCTAGGGATAGGGCTGGGATTGGGTTACAGTTAGGAGTTAAGGTTAGGGTTAGGGTTAGGGTTAGGGTTAGGGTTAGTGTTCGCGTTAGGGCTAGGGCTAGGGTTAGGGTTGGGATTCGATTAGGCATACGGTTAGGTTTATGTTTAGGGTTAGGGTTAGGGTTAGGGTGAGTGCTAGGGCTAGGGCTATGGTTAGGGTTGGAATTGTGTTAGGGATACGGTTAGGTTTATGTTTATGTTTAGGATTATGTTTGGGATTGGATTAGGGTTAAATGTATGGTTAGGGTTATGGTTACGGTTAGTGTTAGGGTTGCAATTGGGTTAGGGTTCGGGTTAGGGATACGGTTAGGGTTAGGGATAGGGATAGGGATATGGATAGGGATAGGGATAGGGATAGGGATAGGGTTAGGGCAAAGGCTAGGGATAGGGCTGGGATTGGGATTGGGGTTAGGGTTAGCGTTAGGGTTAGGGTTAGGGTTAGGGTAAGGGTTAAGGCTAGGGCTAGGGTTAGGGTTAGGGTTAGGGTTGGGATTGGGATTGGGGTTAGGGTTAGGGTTATGTTTAGGGTTAGGGTAAGGTTTGGGATTGGATTAGGGTTAAAGGTACGGTTAGGGTTAGGGTTAGGGTTAGGGTTAGGGTGAGGGTTAGGGTTTGGCTTTAGGTTAGGATTGGATTTGTGTTAAAATTATTTTTGGGGTAAGGGTTTGGGTTGGGGTTAGGGTTTGGGTTAGGGGTTAGGGTTAGGGTTAGCGTTGGGGTGAGGGTGAGGGTGAGGGCGAGGGCGAGGGCGAGGGCGAGGGCGAGGGCGAGGGCTAGGTTTATGTTTAGGGTTAGGGTTAGGTTTGGGATTGGATTAGGGTTAAAGGTAGGGTTAGGGTTAGGGTTAGGGTTTGGCTTTAGGTTAGGGTTGGATTTGTGTTAAAATTATGGTTGGGGTATAGGTTTGGGTTAGGGTTACCGTTACCGTTACCGTTACCGTTACTGTTAGGGTTACGGTTAGGGATAGGGTTAGGGTTAGGGTTAGGGGTTGGGTTAGGTTTATAGGTAGGGTTAGGGTTAGGGTTAGGGTTAGGGTTAGGGTTAGGGTTAGGGTTAGGGTTATGGATATGGTTAGGTTTATGTTTAGGGTTAGGGTTAGGGTTAGGGTTAGGGTTAGGGTTTGGCTTTAGGTTAGGGTTGGATTTGCGTTAAAATTATGGTTGGGGTTAGGCTTAGGGTTAGGGTTAGGGATACGGTTAGGGTTATGGTTATGGTTATGGTTCTGGTTATGGTTAGGGTTAGGGTTATGGATACGGTTAGGTTTATGTTTAGGGTTAGGGTTAGGTTTGGGATTGGATTAGGGTTAAAGGTAGGGTTAGGGTTAGGGTTAGGGTTAGGGTTAGGGTTATGGTTATGGTTATGGTTAGGGTTAGGGTTAGGGTTAGGGTTAGGGTTATGATTCGGGTTAGGGTTAGGGTTAGGGGTTAGGGGTTAGGGGTTAGGGTTAGGGTTAGGGTTTGGGTTAGGGTTAGGGTTAGGGTTAGGGTTAAGGTTATGGTTAGGGTTAGGTTTAGGGTTAGGGTGAGGGCGAGGGCGAGGGCTAGGGTTAGGGTTAGGGTTAGGGTTAGGGTTATGGTTAAGGCTAGGGCTAGGGTTAGGGTTAGGGTTAGCGTTAGGGCTAGGGCTACGGTTAGGGTTAGGGTTGGGATTGGGATTGGGTTAGGTTTAAAGGTAAGGTTAGGGTAAGGGTTAGGGTTAGGGTTAGGGTTAGGGTTATGGTTAGGGTTAGGGTTAGGGTTAGGGTTAGGGTTAGGGTTAGGGTTGGGATTGGTATAGGGATACAGTTAGGTTTATGTTTAGGGTTAGGGTTAGGGTTAGGGTTAGGGTTAGGGGTTAGGGGTTAGGGGTTAGGGTTAGGGTTTGGGTTAGGGTTAGGGTTAGGGTTTGGGTTAGGGTTAGGGTTAGGGTTAGGGTGAGGGCGAGGGCGAGGGCTAGGGTTAGGGTTATGGTTAGGGTTAGGGTTAGGGTTAAGGCTAGGGCTAGGGTTAGGGTTAGGGTTGGGATTGGGATTGGGGTTAGGGTTAGGGTTAGGGTTAGGGTTATGTTTAGGGTTAGGGTAAGGTTTGGGATTGGATTAGGGTTAAAGGTATGGTTAGGGTTAGGGTTAGGGTTAGGGTTAGGGTGAGGGTGAGGGTTAGGGTTTGGCTTTAGGTTAGGATTGGATTTGTGTTAAAATTATTTTTGGGGTAAGGGTTTGGGTTGGGGTTAGGGTTAGGGTTAGGGTTAGGGGTTAGGGTTAGGGTTAGGGTTGGGGTGAGGGTGAGGGTGAGGGCGAGGGCGAGGGCGAGGGCTAGGTTTATTTTTAGGGTTAGGGTTAGGGTTAAGGTTAGGGTTAGGGTTAGGGTTAGGGTTAGGGTTAGCGTTATGGCTAGGGTTACAGTTAGGGTTAGGGTTGGGATTGGGATTGGGTTAGGTTTAAAGGTAAGGTTAGGGTTATAGTTAGGGTTAGGGTTAGGGTTAGGGTTAGGGTTAGGGTTAGGGTAAGGTTAGGGTTAGGGTTAGGGTTAGGGTTGGGATTGGTATAGGGATATAGTTAGGTTTATGTTTAGGGTTAGGGTTAGGGTTAGGTTTGGGATTGGATTAGGTTTAAAGGTGGGGTTAGGGTTAGGGTTAGGAATACGGTGAGGGATAGGGGTAGTGTTAGTGTTAGGATTAGGGTTAGGGTTAGGGTTAGGGATATGGTTATGGTTAGGGTTATGGTTAGGTTTGGGTTAGGGTTAGGGTTTAGGTTAGGGTTTAGGTTAGGGTTAGGGTTTGGCTTTAGGTTAGGGTTGGATTTGGGTTAAAATTATGGTTGGGGTTAGGGTTAGGGTTAGGGTTACGGTTAGGGTTAGGGTTAGGGTTAGGGTTAGGGATACGGTTAGGTTTATGTTTAGGGTTTGGGTTAGGGTTAGGGATACGGTTAGGTTTATATTTAGGGTTAGGGTTAGGTTTGGGATTGGATTAGGGTTAAATGTAGGGTTAGGGTTAGGGTTAAAGATAGGGTTAGGGTTAGGGTTAGGGTTAGGGTTATGGGTTAGGGTTAGGGTTAGGCTTAGGGTTATGGATACGGTTAGGTTTATGTTTAGGGTTAGGGTTAGGTTTGGGATTGGATTAGGGTTAAAGGTAGGGTTAGGGTTAGGGTTATGGTTATGGTTATGGTTATGGTTATGGTTAGGGTTAGGGTTAGGGTTAGGGTTATGATTCGGGTTAGGGTTAGGGGTTAGGGGTTATGGGTTAGGGGTTAGGGTTAGGGTTAGGGTTTTGGTTAGGGTTAGGGTTAGGGTTAAGGTTATGGTTAGGGTTAGGGTTAGTGTTAGGGTTAGGGTGAGGGCGAGGGCGAGGGCTAGGGTTAGGGTTAGGGTTAGGGTTAGGGTTAAGGCTAGGGCTAGGGTTAGGGTTAGGGTTGGGATTGGGATTGGGGTTAGGGTTAGGGTTAGGGTGATGTTTAGGGTTAGGGTAAGGTTTGGGATTGGATTAGGGTTAAAGGTATGGTTAGGGTTAGGGTTAGGGTTAGGGTTAGGGTTAGGGTGAGGTTGAGGGTTAGGGTTTGGCTTTAGGTTAGGATTGGATTTGTGTTAAAATTATTTTTGGGGTAAGGGTTTGGGTTGGGGTTAGGGTTAGGGTTAGGGGTTAGGGTTAGGGTTAGGGTTGGGGTGAGGGTGAGGGCGAGGGCGAGGGCGAGGGCGAGGGCGAGGGCTAGGTTTATTTTTAGGGTTAGGGTTAGGGTTAAGGTTAGGGTTAGGGTTAGGGTTAGGGTTAGCGTTATGGCTAGGGTTACAGTTAGGGTTAGGGTTGGGATTGGGATTGGGTTAGGTTTAAAGGTAAGGTTAGGGTTATAGTTAGGGTTAGGGTTAGGGTTAGGGTTAGGGTTAGGGTAAGGTTAGGGTTAGGGTTAGGGTTAGGGTTAGGGTTGGGATTGGTATAGGGATATAGTTAGGTTTATGTTTAGGGTTAGGGTTAGGGTTAGGTTTGGGATTGGATTAGGTTTAAAGGTGGGGTTAGGGTTAGGGTTAGGAATACGGTGAGGGATAGGGGTAGTGTTAGTGTTAGGATTAGGGTTAGGGTTAGGGTTAGGGATATGGTTATGGTTAGGGTTATGGTTAGGTTTGGGTTAGGGTTTAGGTTAGGGTTTAGGTTAGGGTTTGGCTTTAGGTTAGGGTTGGATTTGGGTTAAAATTATGGTTGGGGTTAGGGTTAGGGTTAGGGTTACGGTTAGGGTTAGGGTTAGGGTTAGGGTTAGGGATACGGTTAGGTTTATGTTTAGGGTTTGGGTTAGGGTTAGGGATACGGTTAGGTTTATATTTAGGGTTAGGGTTAGGTTTGGGATTGGATTAGGGTTAAATGTAGGGTTAGGGTTAGGGTTAAAGATAGGGTTAGGGTTAGGGTTAGGGTTAGGGTTAGGGTTAGGGTTATGGGTTAGGGTTAGGGTTAGGCTTAGGGTTAGGGTTAGGGTTATGGATACGGTTAGGTTTATGTTTAGGGTTAGGGTTAGGTTTGGGATTGGATTAGGGTTAAAGGTAGGGTTAGGGTTATGGTTATGGTTATGGTTATGGTTAGGGTTAGGGTTAGGGTTATGATTCGGGTTAGGGTTAGGGGTTAGGGGTTATGGGTTAGGGGTTAGGGTTAGGGTTTTGGTTAGGGTTAGGGTTAGGGTTAAGGTTATGGTTAGGGTTAGGGTTAGGGTTAGGGTTAGGGTGAGGGCGAGGGCGAGGGCTAGGGTTAGGGTTAGGGTTAGGGTTAAGGCTAGGGCTAGGGTTAGGGTTAGGGTTGGGATTGGGATTGGGGTTAGGGTTAGGGTTAGGGTGATGTTTAGGGTTAGGGTAAGGGTAAGGGTTAGGGTTAGGGTTAGGGTTAGGGTTAGGGTTAGGGTTAGGGTTAGGGTTAGGGTTAGGGTTAGGGTTAGGGTTAGGGTTAGGGTTAGGGTTAGGGTTAGGGTTAGGGTTAGGGTTAGGGTTAGGGTTAGGGTTAGGGTTAGGGTTAGGGTTAGGGTTAGGGTTAGGGTTAGGGTTAGGGTTAGGGTTAGGGTTAGGGTTAGGGTTAGGGTTAGGGTTAGGGTTAGGGTTAGGGTTACGGTTTGGCTTTAGGTTAGGATTGGATTTGTGTTAAAATTATTTTTGGGGTAAGGGTTTGGGTTGGGGTTAGGGTTGGGGTTAGGTTTAGGGGTTAGGGTTAGGGTTAGGGTTGGGGTGAGGGTGAGGGTGAGGGCGAGGGCGAGGGCTAGGTTTATGTTTAGGGTTAGGGTTAGGTTTCGGATTGGATTAGGGTTAAAGGTAGGGTTAGGGTTAGGGTTTGGCTTTAGGTTAGGGTTGGATTTGTGTTAAAATTATTGTTGGGGTATAGGTTTGGGTTGGGGTTAGGATTAGGGTTAGGGTTAGGGTTAGGGTTAGGGTTAGGGTTAGGGTTACGGTTACGGTTACCGTTACCGTTACTGTTAGGGTTACGGTTAGGGATAGGGTTAGGGTTAGGGGTTGGGTTAGGTTTATAGGTAGGGTTAGGGTTAGGGTTAGGGTTAGGGTAAGGGTTAGGGTTAGGGTTAGGGTTAGGGTTAGGGTTATGGATACGGTTAGGTTTATGTTTAGGGTTAGGGTTAGGTTTGGGATTGGATTAGGGTTAAAGGTAGGGTTAGGGTTAGGGTTAGGGTTAGGGTTAGGGTTAGGGCTAGGGCTAGGGTTAGGGTTAGGGTTAGGGTTATGGTTAGGGTTAGGGTTAGGGTTAGGGTTACGGTTACGGTTACCGTTACCGTTACTGTTAGGGTTACGGTTAGGGATAGGGTTAGGGTTAGGGTTAGGGGTTGGGTTAGGTTTATAGGTAGGGTTAGGGTTAGGGTTAGGGTAAGGGTTAGGGTTAGGGTTAGGGTTAGGGTTAGGGTTAGGGTTAGGGTTAGGGTTAGGGTTATGGTTATGGTTAGGGTTAGGGTTATGATTCGGGTTAGGGTTAGGGGTTAGGGGTTAGGGTTAGGGTTTGGGTTAGGGTTAAGGTTATGGTTAGGGTGAGGGTGAGGGTGAGGGCGAGGGCTAGGGTTATGGTTAGGGTTAGGGTTAGGGCTAGGCCTAGGGCTAAGGTTGGGATTGGGATTGGGGTTAGGGTTAGGGTTAGGGTTAGGGTTAGCGTTAGGGTTAGGGTTAGGGTTAGGTTTATGTTTAGGGTAAAGTTTGGGATTGGATTAGGGTTAAATGTACGGTTAGGGTTAGGGTTAGGGTTAGGGTTAGGGTTAGGGTTAGGGTTAAGGCTAGGGCTAGGGCTAGGGTTAGGGTTGGGGTTGGGATTGGGATTGGGGTTAGGGTTAGGGTTATGTTTAGGGTTAGGGTAACGTTTGGGATTGGATTAGGGTTAAAGGTACGGTTAGGGTTAGGGTTAGGGTTAGGGTTAGGGTTAGGGTTAGGGTTAGGGTTAGGGTGAGGGTTAGGGTTTGGCTTTAGGTTAGGATTGGATTTGTGTTAAAATTATTTTTGGGGTAAGGGTTTGGGTTGGGGTTAGGGTTAGGGTTAGGGGTTAGGGGTTAGGGTTAGGGTTAGGGTTGGGGTGAGGGTGAGGTTGAGGGTGAGGGCGAGGGCGAGGGCGAGGGCGAGGGCTAGGTTTATGTTTAGGGTTAGGGTTAGGTTTGGGATTGGATTAGGGTTAAAGGTAGGGTTAGGGTTAGGGTTAGGGTTAGGGTTTGGCTTTAGGTTAGTGTTGGATTTGTGTTAAAATTATGGTTGGGGTATAGGTTTGGGTTTGGGTTAGGGTTAGGGTTAGGGTTACGGTTACGGTTACGGTTACCGTTACCGTTAGGGTTACGGTTAGGGATAGGGTTAGGGTTAGGGTTAGGGGTTGGGTTAGGTTTATAGGTAGGGTTAGGGTTAGGGTTAGGGTTAGGGTTAGGGTTAGGGTTATGGATACGGTTAGGTTTATGTTTAGGGTTAGGGTTAGGGTTAGGGTTAGGGTTAGGGTTTGGCTTTAGGTTAGGGTTGGATTTGCGTTAAAATTATGGTTGGGGTTAGGCTTAGGGTTAGGGTTAGGGATACGGTTAGGGTTAGGGTTAGGGTTATGGTTATGGTTATGGTTAGGGTTAGGGTTATGATTCGGGTTAGGGTTAGGGTTAGGGGTTAGGGATTAGGGTTAGGGTTTGGGTTAGGGTTAAGGTTATGGTTATGGTTATGGTTATGGTTAGGGTTAGGGTGAGGGTGAGGGCGAGGGCTAGGGTTAGGGTTAGGGCTAGGGCTAGGGTTGGGTTTGGGATTGGGGTTAGGGTTAGGGTTAGGGTTAGGGTTAGGTTTATGTTTAGGGTAAGGTTTGGGATTGGATTAGGGTTAAAGGTACGGTTAGGGTTAGGGTTAGGGTTTGGCTTTAGGTTAGGGTTGGATTTGTGTTAAAATTATTTTTGGGTTAAGGGTTTGGGTTGGGGTTAGGGTTAGGGTTAGGGTTACGGTTAGGGTTAGGGGTTAGGGGTTATTGTTAGTGTT